>NC_134847.1:88276262-88495264 GCF_965363235.1 Mytilus galloprovincialis
CAGTTGCTTTAAAATCATATTGACTGAAACCCAAAAGATGCATTTGGTTACGGTTAGGTTAGACACCAGATATCGGCAAAGGAACGGTATAAATATTGTTTGTGTTACAAGTTGGTGTTTGTTTTTGAAGGCGTTCAGGGTTTCTGTTTTTCCATTTAGTTTCCACCAGTTTTAGCTTGTGACCCGGATTTGTTCAGTTAAATCGATTGATGACTATTAAACAACGGTATACTACTATTGCCTCTATTTGCGACACAAATATGCCTTTTTAAACGCATCTCACAGTTGCAGTAGAAAAACTTAAAACTATTGAAAGGTACATATTAAACATACATATAATAGTTACTCTAACATCTGTGTTTTCATTTGTATTGAACATCTTTATCATTTAGGGAAACTCGGTATAAAATTTTAAATATCAGTCTTGCATATCAAGGGCATGTCAATGAAATATTTGAAGTTGTACAGCAATAGCTTTACACATAAATGATGACGCCAAGTAAATGATACCATGAATGACTAGCATGTCGTAATGTTCTATTGTATTGCTAGTTTTTCTTAAAATTCCCTGAGTTAAGTCAGGAAAATCTTATTGTTTGTTTCTGTGTGTGTTGCATTAGCGTTGGGTTTTTTTGCTGCACTTTAGTGTTTCTGTTGTTTCTTGTTTTCGTCCTGTATTAGATGTGTGTCTATCAATTTTAATATTTAACCCTAATTTGGTTTCACTCAATCGATTTATGACTTTCGAATAGCGGTATACTTCTGTTGTCTTTATTTATACGGCACAAATACTTCATAAATTGATAACTAAAGCCTGTTATGAAATATTGTTCTCGTTTAATATAGCGATTTGTTCTCTTTTAGTATAGCGATTTGTTCTCAGCTTAACTATTATATGTTAAAATGTCGAGAAAAAATACATCTTCACTTCTCTTTTTCAGAAAAAGTGTGAGATATATTGGCCAGAAAACACAAATGAAAAAATGTTTCTTGGAGACATTATAGTAGAGGTTGAAACATTGTCAAATTTATCCGACTACACACTACGAACTATTGCTTTGCGACTTGTAAGTATACATACATACATACCTTTAAATATACAAAATCAACGTAAATATGATATTTCATTTAGTATTTGTGCAATGCTTGATACCTTCGTCAAGTTTCCTTTTTTAAATTTACCAAAAGTTATTACGGTTATGGTGTGGGTTATACTAAATTCACAATGAAAATCGACAAAGAAAATCAAGAGCGTACTATACAAATACTCTTAGTCTCCAACAATATACAGGTATGAAAAATAATGTATTTAGAATACCATATTCCGTACAAAGTTATTTCATATTGCATTTCTCTTGACAATAAATTAAAATTTAAAAAATCGCACCTGCTCTATCTTAAACAGATTTTCTGGAGCACCTGAGATCGTCCCAAGTTTTTGGTGGGGGTCGTGTAGCTTAGTCTTCAGTTTTCTATGTTGTGTCTTGTGTACCATTATTCATATATCTGGTTTTTTTTGTTTTTTTTTAGCCATGTCGTTGTCAGTTTATTTTCTATCTATGAGTTTGACTGTCCCTCTGATATCACTTGTCCCTCTTTTACAGCGTAGTGTATTTTTATTGGAAAAATGATATCAAAATTAAAGAAAAGTCTGCTCTAACTCAAAATATTGACAATTCTATGTAAAAGGGGTCAAAAATTCAGTTTGACAGTTTCAGACATTCTAATTTTGATATTGTTTAACTAGACCTAATCAGTACTTAACATAAAGATTTAGCACCTACATTGTGTTAACATGTAACTTCATTCACTTACTTAATATTTCATGCATGAAATATCAGGAAATAAATTGGGAAATTGTATGAAAACAACTCACAAGTTAAACACTGTTTACACTATGGACTATATTCGTAGACAACGAAAACCAAAGGACGATAACTAAGTCTTTGGGCCGTATGTTGTGTGTCCTATTGATTTTTCACTGCATCACTTTTAATTCATTGAATCTGTTAACAGTTTATTTAAATTTCCAATGTACGACAACTTATTTTCGAATGTCTATGTTAATGCAAAATTGAAATAGTTCCATGTATTAACATATTGTGGATTCAAGCATCACTAACGAATCCCGTGCACATAATTAGCACCGGAAACGTTATATTATGTACTTCAAAGACTGTGTAAATTAAGGTAACAGTTGTATACAGATGTTCAATTAAAAAAAATGGGAAAATAAACATGGTACCAAAAAAAAACAGGAAAAACTTAGGGAATCACATGAACTCCTTCAAAGACGAGATCAGATGCATTGGCAGGTTTTAATGCGTCTCTTACTATGCACCCATCACCAACTATACATCTATCCATTTACATAAATAAAATGCAAAAATAAGAAAGCCGTGAATTAGGTGGTGAAATACAATATATGTCTTTATGTGATTCTTTGTTAAAAATTTGTTTGTTTTTATTGTTTATGATATTCTCGTATTCTTTTCTTTGACCTTTTGCTATTTGTTTTACATATATGACGTGGCTCTGAATTTATACATCTCGTCATTGTATTATTGTACTTTGGTTCAATCAAAGATTTCTACATAGGAAAATGCCTGTACCAAGTCAGGAATATGACAGTTGTTGTCTATTCGTTAGATGTGTTTGAGCTTTTGATTTTGCCATGTGATAATGGACTTTCCGTTTTGAATTTTCCTCGAAGTTCAGGACGTATTTTTTGTATTTTATTTTTTTCATTCAAAGATTTATTAGCGTTGTTGCATATATAAGGCTTTCAAATTCGACATAGATACTAAACATAAGACAATACTATGGATTTACTATAACTCGTGCTATACAAATTTTGTAATTTTCGTGGGTAACTGTTTAATCCTTATTAAAGTGTTCATCGAAATACTGATTATCGTATTTGAAAAAATAACATGACATCAATTATCCACGAATACACAATCATGCCTGAATCCATCAAAACTGGTATCCACGAAAACAAACGAATCCACATCTACATGCACAATAATTATACATTAACAGTTTTTGAAATCAAACATATCGCCAAAAATAAATGTCATTCACAAGTCATTTCATGCATTTTAAAGGGTGAAGCAATTTAATTATATGCATTAATCTAAAGCACTTAAACAATAAATTCATGCTTTATGGTTAACAATATGTGATTCTTTGTGTGATTATAACTCAGTCAAAACTACGTAATGGGAAAAGAACAAAATAACAGAGCAAACGACTTTATCCACAAAGCTGTGACCGCAAAAAAAATGTCAAAGTGAGTTAAGACACATGCACATTATAACGGACAACCAGTTCGGGATAATGATTATAACGCTAGACATAGTTTGTCAAGCAACAGTATATCAAGATTGCATTACATAGATAACAAAACTTTCTTGCTTCAAAGACCACCATCTGCTGCCGTCTTAAATATATTAAGGTAATAATGTGTCTTAAATATATTAAGGTAATAATGTGTCTTAAATATATTAAGGTAATAATGTGTCTTAAATATATTAAGGTAATAATGTGTCTTAAATATATTAAGGTAATAATGTGTCTTAAATATATTAAGGTAATAATCATGAAACGCAATTCATATCACCATTATCTTTTCAGGGGGATGTGGAAAGACGAATAAAGCATTACAATTATTTATCATGGCCAGATATGGGTACACCAAAAACATCTAGTAATATGATCAATTTTGTTGATACAGTTAGAAAAGAAATCCAACCTAATATGAATGGTCCTATAATAGTTCATTGTAGGTATGCTATAATTTATTCATTTTTAAACAACATATATGAATAGTCCTGTCATAGTTCATTACAGGTATGCTTTCTCTTTTTATAGTAATACATGTGTGTATGTAGACAACAAAACCTAGGGCAAACGATGATGGTGACCGTCAGTTGTGCGTCGTGTCGATTTTAGTTGATCTTTCTCATATATCTATATGAAGTCGTCCATCTGTGTCACTATCCAGTAGTTAAACAGTACAATATCATATCAATTTGTTTTAAAATATTAGTCAATGTAACTGAAAATGCAAAAATGCTGTTCACATCAGAGTATCCATTATTGTTTTCATCAATATATACACATGTTGATTTCAAATATCAAAGATCAGTTTATTTGATACCCTTGTAAAACTATATTATTTAGATTCTTCTTCATTACATTACATATTAATATATTTTATGTATTTTAAAATAAAACCAGATTAAAACCCATGTTTCTTCTTTTTCAACTATGCACAAGTGATCATTAAATAGTTTTAGCATTTCTTTTCTTAGATTATATACACAAAAAAAACCCACTTTATTTATCTATAAACGTGTTGTTTTGAAGTATGTACCGTAACAGTTGTACATTTTATATGTTTGATAAAAGAAAATATATAAAAAAAAGCTGACACAAAACTCAAAAGATATTACATACAGTTAAAAAAAAAGACTAAATATTTGCATTTGAAATTCTCAGGTTCAAAATAAAATCTTTCAGAACACTAGTTCGTACAAGTTTTTCTTCAGCTCAGTTTTTCGGATAAAACCTTTTTTTTTTTATTTTGAAGGGTCATTCTGAGAATTTTTATGATACTTATACTTAATCTGTGCAAATTAGAAAAACATGCCCTTGACTGAAGAACTTCAATAACATTAATTTTCCCCATACATTTTCAGCGCTGGGGTTGGCCGTACAGGAACTTTTATCGTCATGGATATTCTTATGCAAGAAATCCGATCTAAGTGTACACAAGTGGACATATTTGGAACAGTATTGAATATGCGAAATTACAGGCTAAACATGGTGCAAACAGAGGTATATTTATTATCAATTCTAAGTTGACATATATATTCTGTTATTTTCATATGTTAAGTACCAGGTTCTTTTCAAAAATTAAGAAATCGTTGATATTGATACAAAACAACATTCGATAAGACATTTACTGCAACATGCAGGTCTGATAAACAAACTTTAAATTTTATTTGCATTGCACAACCAATTTTTAAATTCAAAAGAACATGGTGAACTCAATTGCTTGCCTGCCCTCATCATTCCATGAGTCCTTCATTCGTCCTTGAAAGTTGAGCAAAATAGAAAAAAAAGTACAAATATTGGCATAGTTCTAAGTTGGTAACGACGATATTCGGGGAAAATAGAAAGGATTGGTAATCTGTTATACAGATTTCCAAAACAGTCAACCATCTTCTCCTAACGTCTGTAACATTATAACAAAAGTCAAAAACGTAACACAACTTCCGGCAACTCAATATATGTTAATTCTGTGAATTTGCATCGATTTCTATACTTATTGAGAAATATTTTTGTCTTCAAGAATCATTTGATACTTGGTATCTAACTTTATTAATATAGGTTGAAATGTGAAAGCAATTTTCCGATAGACCTCGCAGTGCCTCTTTTACGGTACTTATACATCTTCGGATTTCAAATGTTTGGCTTTGAGCGTTCCTGATGAAGGTAAATCCAGAAAAGCGCTTCGGACGCAATAAATTATTAAACGTGTTGTTTTATATTTTTATTAACGATACTTTAATTTTATTGTGGCATATCACGCTAATGTAAATCCCGAGAAGGTGGATGTATTGAATCTGTATACGAAATATCGTGTTTTGTATTTAAAGTTATTTTTCAAAAGATTTTCATTATTGCAGGATCAGTATGTTTTCATACACAACTGCGTTAGAGATTTAATTGATGTGTCCGATGATGAGGAAGAGGATAGGATTGAGGAGGAAAATGCATATCTGAACGAACGTATGTGTCATTTCTCTATGAAAACATGTTTTTGTAGATTTAATAAACCATATGTTTGAAATTCGAAATAAATGATTGAAGTACAGTAAACGTTTCACTCTGCAGACAATTCAAAGAAAGGTGAAC
Source organism: Mytilus galloprovincialis (assembly GCF_965363235.1). NCBI lineage: Eukaryota > Metazoa > Mollusca > Bivalvia > Mytilida > Mytilidae > Mytilus > Mytilus galloprovincialis. The sequence goes on from NC_134847.1 coordinate 88,282,188, forward strand.
GGGCACCCATGGTATGTGTCTGTACCCTATCATCCAGCATTAAAAAAAATGATTTAACTATTGATATAAGATGTAGTTTTATTGTCATCGACACAAATATTCACAAGCAAACTTTTGATCAGACTGTACGGCCGACTACAATGAACTCTTGTATAGATTAACAAACTTTTAACGGCCCGCCATTAAAAACTGTAAAACATTATCAATTAGAAATCCAACGGTCTTTATAAGATACAAAATAATATACAAAAAAAAAAACAAAAAATTATTTACATTTACAAACAACAATAAGTAAATTGCAGGCTACCGACTTGTGATTGGCATTTAAAGAATAAGATGGGATTAAACTTGTTTGATTTATGTGTCAATGGTTTAATAACTACATTCATATTTGTTTGACGTCTAAGAGCTTACAAGGGCTTATTCTTATACTTTTTTTATTTGTTTGTAATTGTTTCCCTTTTATCATTGACTGTCAGTATCAAGAATTATCAAACATTTTATGCAGATTCTATCTTTGCACTGTAATTTATCGTTTTGAATTTTTTTATACCCCCGCTTTGAAAAAGGGGGATATACTGTTTTACCTCTGTCTGTCCATCCATCCGTCCGTCAGTCCGTCCATCCATCAGTCCGTCAGTCCGTCAGTCCGTCAGTCCGTCCGTCCCATTTTTCTCAGGAACTACAATACAAGGATTTTTAAAATTTGGGGACAGGGTTTATATATGTCAAGTATACTGTGTGATGCATTTTCAGATTCATCACTCAGCAACTTCCTGTTTAACGAACACTTGTATCATTTTACACCTGATAGCCTAGCTGAAAATTTCATCATATTTTTCTCAGGAACTACAATACAAGAATTTCTGAAATTTGGTTTAAGGGTTTATACAAGTCAGCTATACCGTGTGATGCGTTTTCAGATTCATCACTCAACAACTTCCTCTTTAACGAACACTTACATATTTTCACACTATCAAAATTATCCCCTTGCGGCGGGGATATCATCAGTAAGCAGTAGCTCGCAGTTTCACTTGTTCAAACATTGAAACTAGACTTGACTGATTTTATGAAAGGTACCTACGTTGATTCACCAAATACTCTTAAACTCTTAAACTCTTTGTCATGATTTACTGCTATGTTCTTCGAATTTTTTGAATTTTTATTTCAGCAATTTACCAGAATGTTAATAAATAGTTGGCCAACTTTAACAGATACCTGTATGATTTGATAGCGGTGTTTTGGAAGACAGTTTTGTAGTCAATCATAGCATAAAAAATGTATCAAATAGAGGTCATAAAAGAGCATTTGAATATAAACAGTGTATCATATAATAGTTGTGTGGATGCTTTGATCCTTATCTGTAAAAAAAAAAGAGGTTATAATTTTGTGGTTTATTGCTTTCTAAAATAATTGACCTTGAGACAAAAATTCCTGGTGTGAACACTATTCAGTTCCATTACAATTCCATTGATAAATTCTACATTGTTCTTGTAACAGTTACTGTTTATGTTTCAAAGCTAGATCCCACTCCTAAAAGAGGAGATCAAAATAAAAAAAAATGTTAAAATCAATAAAAAGTTTGCATGAACTTGACAATAACAGATAAAAATGGTTAATTTAAGTAATTTTGTAATAACACAAGTCTTTCGCAATCGAATCCTCTTATCATAATACAATTGTCCAAACAAACAAAAATGTCTGACGGGCTTGTTTATCATGAAATAGTAACAAAGTATATGTTGTTTTTATATTTATAGTTATATATATTCTGAATTGTATTTTGTATAACAAATTTATTTTTATTATATGTATAGTGATGTTCTTAACTTGTATAGCATATTTTTACATTTTATATTAGTCTATGTTGTAATTTTCTGTGATTATTGATAAAACATTAATGCAAAACTGTATCAAAAGATCATGTTAAATAGAAAACATGGAATTTGTTTTTGCTTTTTTCTGTATCTCCGTAATATATCTTAATTCTTTATTAGGTTCAGGAATTATCCTTTAAGTTAGCTGGGGTTCCCAAATTTCAAAATAAGAACAGGTTAATCTTTAAATTTAAAATTTTTGATGTGACTGTTTAATATGGAACGTATTTGGTAAGATATTTTCAAACACGAAAAGTATGTTTGCAACATGCCATTTAGGAATGCTCATGGAAAGATATCCGATCTACCTTTAGCACGTTCGTCTAATATCTAGTACGTTAAACTTAATATACAGTGGTTTATATTCTGAATATGAATTTGCAGATTGGCATTTAGATTTAATATCATCAAAATACTTTGTTTATTTTTTTTATTTTTTTAAATTGTCCAAGTTAAGATAATGCCTGTACCGAGTCAGCAATATGACAGTTGTTATCCATTCGTTTGGTGTGTTGGGCTTTTATTTTTTGATAAGGTACTTTCAGTTTAGAGTTTTCTTCGGAGTTAAGTATTTTTGTCATTTTACTTTATACATTCCTCATATCCCATAATGTATGAAAATAAATCACTTAATGAATTTAAACGAATCACAAGAACAAATAAGATATGCATTTCATATAGATTTGTAATGAAGCAAGCATTCAAATTGTACATCGAAGATAATACCGGAAGAATTAATTTGAAATTTAATCTCATATGGGTACTACGCTATACAGTTGCACACCGTACTGTAATGCTGTACGACTGTTTTGAAAAAAAGAACAATATAATTTTCTACATGTTTAAAGATTGATAAGTTTTATAGCAAATCTCCAATGTCGCTTGTTTGCCTTCACATTGATTATGTTATCATATTTTACATTACGAGTTACACAATTTAACTTTTGATCATCACATTTTCTATAACAGAACAAAGTGATACATTCCATATTAAGTCATACTATTTTTGAACAAAAATGATAAATGATGAGCATATTGTTCGTTTGTATAATTTTTCGAATATGACGGTTTTAACATAATGAGAAGTCGTATGATTCACAATACCTGGAACGCAACTAACCATGAACAATGAAAAACAAAGCTGTAAACAGTAATAGGCCACTGTACAGCCTTCAAAAATGTCAAAACCAAAACCGTAACCAATTAATAGCATTGTATGACAAAACATAAAAAGAGAAAATCAACTGCCTGGTTTAGATTAAATCTCAATTAAATTTTCTTCTGGCAAACAGCAACCAAAGACAAAACATGAATTACAGGATCTTGACTTATGACATGCAAGTAAGATATATGGTAGTGTACATCATATAATAAGAAGTTATGATTACCAATGAGAAAACTATCTAACAAATAAGGTAGATGTTATAAAATTGAGAATGGAAATGGGGAATGTGTCAAAGAGACAACAACCCGACCATAGAAAAAACAACAGCAGAAGGTCACCAACAGGTCTTCAATGTAGCGAGAAATTCCCGCACCCGGAGGTGTCCTTCAGCTGGCCCCTAAACAAATATATACTAGTTCAGTGATAATGAACGCCATACTAATTTCCAAATTGTACACAAGAAACTAAAATTAAAATAATACAACACTAACAAAGGCCAGAGGCTCCTGACTTGGGACATGCGCAAAAATGCGGCGGGTTAAACTTGTTTGTGAGATCTCAACCCTCCCTCTATACCTCTAGCCAATGTAGAAAAGTAAACGCATAACAATATTTGTGATATAAATGTGCCTGTCCTAAGTCAGGAGCCTGTAAATCAGTGGTTTGTTTATGTGTTACATATTTGTTTTTCGTTCATTTTTGTACATAAATTAGGCCAATAGTTTTCTCGTTTGAATTGTTTTACGTTGTCATTTCGGGGCCTTTTATAGCTGACTATGCGGTATGGGTTCTGCTCATTGTTGAAAGCCGTACGGTGACATGTAGTTGTTTATTTCTGTCTCATTCTAGACTCTTGTAGAGAGTTGTCTCATTAGAAATCATATTGCATCTTCCTTTTTTTATATAATCTTGGTATTTCAGTGGCGCAGACTTATGATGTTGTTCTCTAACATGTCAATTAAAACTAAACTTAGATGGGAACTCTTTGTTGTATGTGTTATGAGAGAAGTGTTCATTACACGTTGTTGATGTATCCAACCCAAATGCTAAACGAAACTATTTCAGGGGTTGCCTATGTGTTTGTGTAATTATTATTATTTAGTTTTCATTTGTATTGTGAGACTTTTGACAAATATTTACCCGTACATTATAGTGAATAAAAAATAAGCGCATTCGTATGGTTGGCTTCCAACTACAGATATTTCCGTCAGAAAAAAGCATCAATTTAGCTTTGAGATATTGTTACCCTTTCTTTTTGGATTGTTTCAGTCAAAACTCGTCGTCCTTGTCACTTAATGTCCAATGCTATTAAACTAATCCGTATACGAAATGTTAGTCTTGAATAGTTCCTGTAGTAGTTCACCGTGTTTTAAAGTTTTGTCACTTTTTTATGCATTACTCTATCAATGCATGTAGTAAATCTCAAGTTATAATGATCAACGATAATTACGTTTAGTAAAATAGCTATTATATACTATATATCTCTCTGCAATAAGAAAATAACTGAATTATCGCCCCTTAACCAAGGTCTAGTGGTGAATAGCTCTGATGAAAAAATCATAAAAAGTGTATATTTATAGAACAGTAAGTCATTAAAACAATGTCTAACAATCAAGCAATGATACCAGAACAACAAAATGAAAGCAACAAGCAAGATTTAGATGGTAAACAACCTGAAATTGACAAATCTCAGTCCGGTGGTAGCGAAAATATCTCGGCGCCATCTTTCTCCAATGTTGTCAAACATCATAGTGATAATTATCAGGCCTACAGTGATCCTGAACCAAAGCTTACAGAAGTCAAACCTATTTTCATTAAAGAATCAGACTTCTTTGGCAACAAATCTCCACCAAAAGAACTTTGGATAACACATGTTGAAATCTACAAAGCACTTGAACACAAGATCAAACCGCAGTTTGTAAGAGGCATACAAAGAATAAAACAAATGTGGAGAATATATTTAGACACTGCGGAAGACAGAATGCTGTTGCTAACAGAAGGTATCACCCTAAGAAACAAGACGATACCCCTGCATTCTCAGAATCCATACTATCAAAAGGATGAGTGGTTAACAACAACAATAAGAGTTAAGAACATCCCACTATCAGCAGATGACGGTCAAATTGACAGAGAATTAAGAAAAAAAAAACATAGATGTCATCAGTATAAACAGAGAAAGACTCAGGGTTGACAATTTGGTTACCCACTGCTGGACAGGTGACATAATAGTGTTATGCAAAAAGTTTGACATACCACTGCCAAGGTTTCTTACAATAGGTAAATACACAGCAAGAATATATCACTTTGGCCAATTGAAAGATACAGATATGTTCTTATGTAACAAATGCCAACTGAAAGGACATAATATACACAACTGTCCAAATGAGTGGAAATGCAGATTATGCAATGAATATGGCCATAAAATGCTTGAATGCCCTACCTTTATAAAAAAGAAAAGTGAAAACCAATCTGAAACAGAAGGAGAAGAGCAACAAGAAACAACAATAGCTATAGATGAAGTAAATGCAAAGTATGAAGAAAGTCAACAAAATGAAACTCCCATAGATAATGACAAAATAGAGGAAACTGATGAACAATCTAATTTAACAGAAGGAGATGATGAAGATATTCTGGCACATTCTATGTCACTGAACAAAGAAACAACACCAGGAAACAACAAAAAAGAAAGAAAGAAAGCAAGAAAAGCTGCTAACAAGTCTGCAAAAAAGGAAGGACAAAAGTGTGACTCCTCTGAACAACAGGCATCAAAATCAGCAGAAGCAAACAAAAATTCATCATCAACTCAACCTGACATTTCGAAATTTTTAACCCCCAACAATAAATCAAAAGCAGCAAAGGAAAGAACCCCGTCAACTCCCAATCAACCAGATGGGAAAAGACAATCCGTACATCTATAAATTATAGAACATTTTATATATAAAAAAAAAAACAAAAAAAAAAAACAAATATGTATGTTTATTTGTCTTGTCTATTGTATTTATGTTTGTGTGTATTAAGTAATTATATAAAGATAACTGAATGGAACAAGGATTCAAAAACAAATGTTACAAGAGTAGATATGAAAAAAAGAAAAGTAAAACTTTTCAAACATTGTATTATAATATATATCTTTATGCTAATGTTACTATTGACAGAAGTATCTTTGATAATACCAAAAACAAAAAATGATTCAGATAAAAGCAATTATATTAGAAAAGTTAAACTGTATGATTTCTATTTAAAACCTTTTAGGAGTAGAACTTCTATCTATAGTAAACGTACTCAGAAATATCAAATCAAAAGAAAAGATTTACCTACCATAACATCTCTTCTTAGAACATCTGAACACCATAAATCATGTAAAGTAACTAAAAATAGAAAAAAGGAAAATATTAAGAAAAAAATAAATAAACACTGTCAAAATGTTACGAAAAAAACCCCATCAAAAACAAGCAGTACTTTACTAGAGTTTCATAGATTAGACAATATTTACACATTACTAAGTGAGAAAACTAGAAATAGATTATTATTTTTTCACTGTCAAAACCATACATTTGTTTTAGTTTGTAAACAGCAAAACATGTGTCATTTTGTAATTTCAGTTATTTTAGTTCTGTATACAATATGTATTATATATTTCAAGTATGTAGTAATTGTGTATGAGTATGTTTTATATGCTGTTTCAAAATAAACATCTAGATATCGATCAAAACACTATCGTGAAACAGACTATAACAATATTGTTATAATCCAATTACCAAAAAAAAAATGGTTAAAGTAATTATTTTCACAGGTAACTGCCACGTTAAAAAAAATACGATAAAAAATAGGCGAAATAATGTTTACCTTAAAAATGCCACTCAAACGTAAAGTAAGCTCACTAAGTAAACGTAATAAAAAAATCGAACAACTTTTAATCAAAATATGCTAAATAACCTACACACTTGTACAGCAAATGTTAAAGGACTTCGAGATAAACAAAAGAGATCGAGACTTTATCTATGGATAAAAAATCAGAAATGTAAAATATCTTTTAATCAAGAAACTCATTTCAATACATCCCTAGAAAACGCTCTAACTATAGAATCAGATCATTCTTGTTATTATAGTCACGGAACGACTTCCAGCAGAGGAGTAGCAATATTAATTAATAACAAACTAGACTATAAATTAATAGACGAGCATAAAGATTTAGAAGGTCGAATAATTATGATAAATATTGAATTTGAAAATATAATATATTCTCTTATAAACATATATGCCCCAAATATAGAATCTGAAAGAAATAGCTTCTACAAAAAATTAAATGACTTTTTAAACAAAAACGCAATAGGCACAATAATTTTAGGAGGAGATATGAACGACGCCCTTAAAAATGTAGATAGGAAAAGTTCAAATATTCGTAAAAAAGCAAGTAAACCAGTCAATAGCCTAAAAAATCTAATAAAATCAAATGATCTTATAGATTTATGGAGACACGTTAACCCTCAAAAGATCCAATATACACGGAGACGTAAAAATCCAGTTCAGTCAAGTAGGATTGACATGTTCCTAGTTAAAAAAGATTTCGTGTTAAACGTAAAGTCATGTGATATTAGGCCTATTCTTATTAAAAGTACTGACCACCAAGCAGTATCAATACAATTACAATCTGTATCATCTGAAACAAGAGGCCCGGGGTATTGGAAAATTAACAACGGTATTCTCAACGAACAAGAATACGAAGACAAAATAAATAAAATTATACAAAAACATAGTAATGAGATAGGAAAAAATGAAATAGATCCTAGACTTCTGTGGGACTCCCTCAAATTAGAAATAAAGGAATACAGTATTCAGTACAGTAAAAGTAAAGCTAAACTGACAAAAAATGTAACGCGTAATTTAGAACTACAATTAAAAATATTATATGAAAAATCTAATAATGAAGATAATGATTTTATAAAAGAAAAAATATCCACTTTAGAGAAAGAGTTAGAAAATCAATATGAATACAAAGCAAAAGGAGCTCAAATAAGATCAAAACAAGAGTGGGTAGAAAAAGGAGAAAAAAATAATGCATATTTTCTAGGTCTTAAAAAATCTAAACAAACGAAAAAGACAATACTTAAACTGAGAAACAATAAGGGGGTAATAGTTACAGATCAAGATGAAATATTAAATCTTGAAAGAAATTTTTATGCTAATATATACGACACTAAACAAAAACCGGATATAGATGTTAAAAAATACATTTCTGAAACAAAACATAATTATAAACTGTCAGAAGAAGAAAGTAAGTCTTGTGACGGAAACGTAACGTTAGAAGAATTAACCATTGCAGTCAATAATCTAAAGAGAAACAAAAGTCCGGGAATGGACGGAATAAGTATAAACTTTTATAAAAAGTTTTGGGAACTTCTTGGACCGCTGCTTGTAGAAATTTTTAATTTTAGCTTTGAAAATAAACATCTTCCATTTACGCAAAGACAAAGTTTACTGAATCTAATTTATAAAAAAAAATGATCCTTTAGAACTGGCAAATTATAGACCAATATCATTATTGAATAGTGATTACAAAATACTCTCATACACTCTAGCTTTAAGAATAAAAAAAAATCTTAAATTTAATCATTAATGATGATCAAACAGGATACATAAAGAACAGATTTATAGGTTTTAATTTACGCCAAATACAAGATGTAATAGGTTACACAGATAAGTTTAATATAGAAGGAGCAATTTTATTCATAGATTTTTCGAAAGCTTTCGACACATTAGAATGGAATTTTATGTATCATACTCTAGAATATTTTGGTTTTAATAAACCCTTCGTAAATTGGATAAAAACCTTGTATACAAATATAAATAGTTCTATATTTAACAACGCTTGGATATCTGCCCCCTTTAGACCCCTAAGAAGTATCCGGCAGGGGTGCCCGTGCTCTTCTTTACTTTTCGTAATGTCAGTAGAAATAATGGCTAACCAACTAAGGCAAAACAACAATATAAGAGGCATAGAATTGAAAATTGATAGTAAAACACATTGCTTAAAAATCACGCAAGTGGCTGATGATACAACTCTATTCCTAAATTCTAAAGAAGAAATCCGAACAGCATTAAATATAATCGAAATTTTTGGAACCTTTTCTGGATTACATCTTAACAAAAATAAAACGGACGGAATTTGGATTGGTAAACTAAAGCATTGTAGAGATAAAGTAGATGAGATTAATTTCACGGACAAACCTGTTAAAGTGCTAGGTATATATTTCGGCATTAATAAAAGAGATTGTGAAAAATTAAATTGGGATACTAGATTTGAAAAGAGTCGAAATCTGATTAAATCGTGGAAAAAAAGAAACTTAACCATTTTAGGTAAAATTCTAATAGTTAAAACTCGCATTATACCACAATTTACTTTTTTAGCAAATGTTACAGTTTTAAGTAACTCAAAAATAGTTGATATAGAAAGAGAAATCTTTAGTTTCATATGGAATAGTAAGAAAGACAAAGTTAAAAGAAATACTTTGGTAGTAGATTACAACCAGGGAGGGCTTAAAATGACTGACTGACATAAAAAGCTACTTCTCCTCTCTTAAAATAAGATGGGTCTGTAGATTGCTACAGGCAAAACAAGAACATTGGACATTGATACCAAAGCTAATTTTTTTAATAAATTAGGAGAAAATTTCCTCATTTTTAGATTACATAACTAAGGACATTCCAGAATTTTACTTAGAAATAATAAAAAGTTGGATTCTATTTCATGAAATGAACAACACAGAATTGAAAAACTTTGTCGAAATAAGAAAGCAAGTTATATGGGGTAATAAATTTATAAAATTTCAAAACAAGCCGCTTATTATGCTTAACTGGATACACAGTGATTTTATTTATATTAACGATATTATTGACGATAATGGAAAAATTGCCCAAGATAAAATATTTAAAAAACTGCGAAACACTAAAAATTGAATAGCAGAAATCTCAAAAGTCAAAAACTCAATTCCAACCTCATGGCTAAAAGCTTTAGCTACGGAAGAATCCATCAAATCAAAAGTAAATTTTAACCGATTATTTATCAATATAAACAAAGAAAACATTGAAACTGAAAAATTAAGCAACAGAAACGTGTATCAATTGCTCGTTCAAAAAACAATTTCTCCAAACATTGGCATAAATAAATGGAAAAATGAATTACAAATAAATTATAATTTTACCAACTATATGTTTAAGTTTATACACCAACATTTAAAACTGAATAAACTTAAAATGTTTAGATGGAAATTAATAAGTTGCATTTTACCAAATAGAGAAAATCTCTACAAATGGAAAATCGACACTAGTCCATTTTGTCAACTTTGTCAACTTAAAGACACGTATCAACATTTTTTTATCGAATGTAAATATAAAATTTAAGAAAATAATACTTATCTATAGTCGCCGTCAGCTGAAATTCGTAGCGGTTATCAGTAAAAATAATCTAAACTATCAATCGCGTTCACTCGAGATATAGTTTTTCACATTCCATTCATAAATCGCAAAAATAAAAACCACTGTAATAATCCTGACCTTCACTTTTTCATAGACGATTTTGAATGGTGGAATCAGCCATTGTTTTTACCGGAAGTGTTTCCGTGGAGTTCAATTTCATAAAATTTGCATAAAGCGCGGGAAACCTTATCACATCAATGAAAGGAACATTTCAGGAAACTGCGTACAGTGACGAATGTCATATGTAAACAAATGATCCTCATAGAAACGAAGATGGCGGAATTACAATGGAAAATATTCTGGAAAATGTGAAGGTCAGGATTATTACAGTGCGATCACTTAAAAGGTAGGTCAGTAGTGGTTTTTCTTTTTGCGATTTATGAATGGAATGTGAAAAACTATATCTCGAGTGAACGCGATTGATAGTTTAGATTATTTTTACCGATAACCGCTACGAATTTCAGGTGACGGCGACTATATATGAAACCCTGTTCTTATAGATACTAACAATTTCAGGGTACCTTACAGTTAAAGCAGTAAGGTTATTGTTAACAGCTTTAGTGCAATAAATTTATATTCAAGTGTTAAAAAAAAAAAAAAAAAAAACTTTTTTTTGCGGAAAGAAAAGTCCCAGATAGTGATAGTAATACTTTTATCAATTTGGTTATCAGTAATTACTCAACAGTTTATATTCGACAAGATATGTTATACCTAGAGACTTACATACAAATGTCTCCCCTTTTCATATATTCATGCATTAGTATAACAAAGCCTAAGAGATCAGGTATAATTGAAAAACAGTCAATAATATAGATATAAACGTTGTCAAACACATTACAGCATCATCATTAACATAACTATATAAGTCAAGAGCAAAACACAAATGTATTGTTAATTCTTTAAAAGCTTTTACATATTTTACCTCGGTCATAACCGTAAAGACAATGACTTTCAAAATGCAAATCATTCCCCCTTAGTTGATGTTAGCAAACTGAAACTTGTTTTGGAAATCCAATGAAACAACCGTATCAATCTTTTGTTTGCTTATTGTTTCATGTTGTCAGTTTATTTTCTACCTATAAGTTTGACTGTTCCTTCAGGTATCTTTCGCCCTTCTTGCATCAGTCAGAGATTGATTAGCTCAAAGATATAGTCGCATTTTTCTTCAATTATTCATCTTATCTTTACTTACAAAGACGAGACCGATTTCATTGAGCTGCAACTCCTCTGAAACCAAACAAAAACGGAAATAATTTGATATAACGTGTAAATGTAGTGTTTTGTTCTTCCTAAACTTGTCCTTTTAACCTTTTTTCCTATCCAAACTCGGCAACCGCTATCAATCCGTGTCTTATACTCTTTTGCGCATGCTCAGGTAACTTTTATTTAATTTTCATTCGATTAAGTTAGGATTATTTCCATAGGGGAACTCATTTTGATCTCTTTCGATAATGCGAACTGATGTTGCGTAGCTCATACTGTTATTGAGTTTAAAGATAAAAAAAAAAAAATACGGAAAATCACACTTTGCCACACTTATCTTAGGGTATTTCATATTTTTATTTTCCAACAGGGATGAAGGGGACTTTTTGCATTATGTTCCTAACTTTTAAAAAGATGAATAGAGTTAAATGCACAACAGTCTGTAAAAATAATGTATTTTTATATACCAAATCATATATGGTATCTAATCAGACATTATGAAATGAGTCATAGTGCTTATACTCATAATATTAATTTATTAAAAGATATAATCGAACCTTAATAAAAGCAAATCCTGAACTGGAGTCACTGAAAAGAGCTTTGCATACAGCACGTTGTTTTTGGGGTTATAAGTGAAATAGATAGAGTAATATGACTGTGTATGTCTCATATCCGTTATGACTCTTACAGATTGAAAATTGAACTGTAAAACTACTACATGCAACAATACATGACAACTACCAAAACTTAAATGTTTATGGTTAAAAGGATGTTGTATCACAACTGTCTATAGAAAACAATAGAAATAATATTCTCCTCTTCTGAATAAGGTGAGGAACGATTGTTATTCATGTTGTGTGAAAAACGACAAAACTAAATTCTCATTGTCTCGATTGTACATGAAAAAGGCTTCTACCTGTCATTCGCATATTTATGTGTACTATTGTTTAATTAATTCACTTTGACAGTACCGCTGGTATTTGACTGACGGTGTGTTTTAAAAGCGCCCAACCAGTAGGCTGTGCATTTATGGAAGCAGGATATCAAATGTTATTCATTTTATAATGTGAAGTTGACTAACCACATTTGTAGTTGTCCAAGAGGTATACCTTTCCTTGTTGTTTTGGTTGAGATTTGTAGACTTCCCGTTTGTTTTTTTTTTCTTCCTTCTTTGTTCATGCTACGTTCTTGTGGTGTTGTGAGAAATTGTCGAAAGTAATTGCACAAATTTGTTTTCCGTCGATAGAAAGGTCCCAGATAGTGATGTGGATTCGTCAATAATACATCGAATCAACCATAGGTGTAAAATATATTTATCGATTTGGCTATCAGTAATTATTCAATTTTTTTAGGTCTTTTTTTTTATTTTCAGTTCCAAGTACTCCGAAAATAAAGATAATCAGTCACACATCAACTTCAATTACTATTCAAATAACCAATCCTATAGGAAAAGTAAGTTTTTATCGTGTTGTTGTAAACAGCAATGAATCTCTGCCATATATACCATACCAAAGTTCTATCCAAAGATATTCTATAGGTGATCTCAAACCAGGTGCATACTATAACATCAGCGCAGTGGCTGTTTCAAATGGAATCAAGGGCTCTCCATCATCAACTATATATGTGTTTACAGGTATTTTTTCTTTCTGTACTATTAAGTTATTCTGCAAAACTTAACACTTCTTGTACGAACACACTTTAAGCAACTGAATTCAAAGTATATAAAAAAAAATGACATACTTTTGGCTTTTTGTTACTTTTCTTTATAAAAAAATAATAAAATGTTGATACAATGTACTACGCCGATCGATAAAAAGATTTAAAAGCTTTACGTGATTATGTTTTACTTGTAAACTGAAAAACAATATCCACAAAATAACGCCTGTAAACATGAAGCAACCATTTATTGCTAAATCCACAAAAACTTTATAACACCGTTTTTTTATGCTTTGAAATACATAAAACTGAGTAGGATCATAGGTGCTCTGGGCGAGTACCAGACCCTGCATCATTTAGGCATCAAACTGTTTCTCTCCGTAATTGCAAATTCAGTGATGGGTTTCATTTGGTTGCATCACAATCGGGAAATCTAGACGGGTTTTCATAGATTAATAATATTGTATAATAAAAAAGCAAAATGAGGGTGTAAGTCATTGAAAGGTTTAGCTAGCTAAAAAAAACCAGGTTCAATCCAATATTGTCTACTTAAGAAAAGGCCTGTACCAAGTCAGGAATATGACAGTTGTTATACATTCGTTTGATGTATTTGTGTTTAAGGTTTTGCCATTTGATAAGGGTCTTTCCTTTTTAAATTAACCTCGGAGTTCCATATATTATGATTTTATTATTTTTATTTTTAACAAACTGGGTCGGTACCTCTGATGGTGGACTTTCAGCCCCAAGGGGTCAGCTGATCTGTAGTTAGTAGTTTGAATAAAAACTTTTTATACAGTTTTTCTTAAATTGTCCGTTTATTTTTGAAATTGTTAGAAACTAACAACTCCCTCAGGCAAAGTTGAGCGTATATAGATTTTTGCTGGTTTGTGTTCGTTTTGGTGATATAGATTTTAACCGTTTAGGTTCTAAAACATCTTTGGCTTTCAAATATTAGGCTTTGAGCATTCCTCTTAAAGGTAAATAAAAAAAGTGCTGCGGATGCATGAAACGTATTAAATTATAAGCATGATACCTTTGATAAATAATTATAACGTTTTGATTTTAAATTTTGTGGATAACATTTTAAAAACATAACCATGGTCATTTGTTGACACAAAATATCGGTTAATATGTTAACGTCTGTTAAAAAAGAAGAACTGTCAAACTTATAGATCGACAATAAACTAACAACGTTATGGCAAAAATGTTAGGACAAACAAACCAAAAATAATATATAAGACACAACAAAGAGAACTAAAGACTAAGCAACACGAACCCCACCAAAAACTGGGGTGTTAACCTTCCAAGGGATGATTTCAACTTTACTTGTTCAGTGTTTTGTTTTGTTTTGTAGATAACTTCAGCATTAGAGTTGTGACTGTTCAAAGGACAACAAACTCTGTTACAGTAGAAATAAGAAGTTTTGATCGATATATAAAATCATACGAAATATTTGTGGATGACAATTTATTTAAAGACGTTCTTCACATTTCACAGACACAAAATGAAACAATCCATAATTTAGTTCCAGGAACATTATATCACGTAAAAGTCATAGTTAAAGCGGATACTGAAAAAAAAGATGTGGTATTCAATATTGCTACACGTAAGTGATTATTTCTTTTCCATGAAAATAAAAGAAATGGAAAAGCAGACAATAGTTATCAAAGGTACCAGGATTATAATTTAGTATGTCAGACGCGCGTTTCGTCTACATAAGACTCATCAGTGACGCTCATATCGAAATATTTATAAAGCCAAACAAGAACAACAGATACCATCTGTAGGATATAATAACTTTATAGACATTATTTATCTACATGTAAGTTTATCATGCATGTCAGATAATGTGTTGTGAAAGTAAAGGTTGCAGACATTAATAGTCAACAATTGGTACTAGTATATTCGATCCATCTTGAATATTGGTATCGCACCTTTAATATATCTGGTGTTTTAAGCAACAAGACAATGCTTTGTTTCCAAAATTCGTCTATTCAAGACATACAAATCTACATTTTTGTATATAATTTTCAATTGCTTTAATTACTTTAAAAAATTTATGGGCTGCTTGTCAAGATGCATTTAAACATCGTAGAAAAAATAAGAAACCTGGTTGACTGATTTTGAAATTTGCTGATTCGGAGGAACCTTGGAACAATTTCTTCATATGCAATAGGGAATCAAATCATAATTTTTTTCCAAAGACAACACCATATATAATTGAATCTAAAAAGTCATTGACTCGACAAACCGGTAAAACGAGTAGTTTTTTCTAAGGTAACGATTTTTACCTTTTCGTTGTGACTTTTGATTTATTTCACGGTTGGGAAAATGCCATTTGAATATCACCTTGTCCTCCGTTATATAGAACAACTGTGGATTATGTTATATTCGTTTGCAAAAAATATTTTAATTATGCTTATTTATTTTATTAAATCAATGAAATATTTTTTTAAAAGACGCTTATATAATTTCTATTTAAGATATGTCTTTTTCAGTTCCTGGACAACCTAGAAGTATATCTGTTACACAAGGAACGAACTATTCGGATATCACAATATTGCAGCCAAAAGGAGCAGTTGATTTTTATACTTTTCTGACTAGTAGCTTTTGTCTATCACCAAATCTAAGAAACTCATCTTATAAAGTAGAAACCTTTCTTAACAGAAAGAATTCATTGAGACTTCGCACTGATCCAGGAGTTTGTTGTATGTTGAATTTAGTTGCTGTTTCAAATAACATTACCAGTACACCTCTAAACAGTACACTCAAAAGACCAGAATCAGGTAAGAGGTGTTTACGGCAACTAATTCGGTTCTCTAAGAAATTCATCTAAATAGATTGAAAGAAGATAATTTTTTTTACGAAAAAATACAACAAACCAATTAAAGACGTTTGTAATGGTGTTCTAAACAATTGACAAATGAGATTCCACGATCATTGAGTATCAGGAAGATAGAAATAAAAATGTACATCTAGAGTTTTAACATAAATGTAAATGAAAAATGACTTTCCGATTTCGTTATAGCAACGACAGGTGACCACTTATTTTGATCCAACTGTTCTTTATGTTGTTCAACAGTAATACAAATATTATCGTCAAAACTGATATGATTTAAAAAGAGAAACGAAATAAACCAAAGAAAAATTCAAAAGCAAAAACGAAATGACAACACTATGAAAAAAAAAAGAAAAAAGAAAAAAGGAAATATAAACAACACATAGAAAACTAAACACTTGTCAACCCGGTCCCCACCCAAAAAGTAAAGGAAGGATAAACAGATTCAGCTCAACATGTTTTTCTCATTTAAGATATGGTGGTACGTTAAATCAACTATTACGGCTTCACGCACTATCGAATTGGTAATTTTCTATTAAATAAGTTTTATTACACTGAAAATTAGCCTCATGTGAAATTTTTAAATTGTAACTTGTTGCCTAACAAAGAATTAAAAAGCTGTTACAGATATACACATCAAAAGGATAAAACAAAATGAAAAAAAGAACACAGAATAACACCATCCCCATTTTAGAAGTACGATCGTTTGTTAAAATACATGTCCTCCAACCTCCCCTAGAGTAAATAGTACTGGTTGGTGATATAATTGATGTTTATAAATAAACTCATCGCAGATACCCAGATTTAATATTTTGTTTTTGAATGAGGTTTAGTGTTCGTGGAGCACATGACATACACAGCAATATAACGTTCATTGAAAGGTAACTTATGCAATTAAGGTACACACGAAATCGCTATTCCGCTTGACATGAGAATATATGCGGCTTGTACTTTTGACGTCATACAATAATCACTTTTCCACTGTGGCGTAAGATAATTTTCTATTATGACGTAACCATTTTACGGGAATTTTTGTGATGTCCAGTGATGGCGGACAAATAAAGATAAGGTGTATTCAATACAGTAAATAAAGGTTGAGGTCTTTTTAATCTTCGATCTAAAAAAGCACATATTGTTATTATATTTTCTGTTGATAATGTTAGAATCGTTATTTAAATTCCAACTTCTTCAGCGAGGAAATGATCATGATAAACTTTGTTTTTCTATGTTTCTCCTCGTGTATTTAGTTGTTAATACAACCTCAGCTTTTAGGATATTTGAATTCGTTGGTTTGTCAAAGTCTACATATAAGCCTAAAACAAATTTTTCTTCAAACATTACAATGTGTACAATTTCTTTTAATTTAAACAAATCAACTGTTTTTGAATTAGTTTGGAAGAAAACATTAAAGTATTTGCCACATTGATGTAGTTAGGTTTAATTACAAATGTTTGTTATTTTTTTTTTCATTTTAGTTCCTGGAATAGTTGATCGCCAATTTATGCATATCTTGGAAAACTCAGTTACCATATTCTGGTCAATACCTCAGCACCCAAACGGAGTTGTAGATGGATACACTTTAACATTTTGGTCTAACAATAAAATAGCTACTATCACTTTTACCTGTGTTGATTGTCCTAATGCAAAGGATTGCAGTTTTCTTAGTCATCAACAGGTGATTATATGATATGATTGTTGTCAGCTAATGTTTGCAATGTATGGGATATAGTAACAGTCTTCAGACGACCATCCGTCCTGCCAATCGTAATTCAATGATACTCAGAGACCGTTCGATTTAGAGCCTTGTCGGCATTTTATTACTTGATTTTGTTAGTTGAAAAACACCTAATATGTCTCGGCATTTCAATAAGATAACCATATACGCGCTTATCAGTAATAAGTTAAAGTAATAACTGTGATGGAACTTTTACATGGAGTTTAATATTCACAACAGTTTATTTTTTTATATTTTCTCTTGAGAACCAAATAAGGCAAAAAATAGTTCTGTCAAAACACTTCACTACAGAACTGTAATTGTTCTGCCCGATATGATATAATAAGATAAACTGACAAGTGATTTTTATTCAGTAATAATAACAATTATTGAATGCTTTTTTAGATAAGGTCAGCAACATTTACAGACAGTACAACATTTAATGATATCAATAGCACCATACCATTTAAATGGCGACAAACAAAGTTCATATTTACAATTGGCAACCTTCAGCAATATACTAATTACTCATACACTCTATGGACCTCTACAAGACAAGGAAGCGGACCATTATTTTTTGCCTCGTTTCGAACAGTTAAAGGTAAAAACGTTAGCTTTTTTTTATTTGAAAATAACTATGAACAACTTGAAGAATGGAGTCTAAACCTTAAACGTATATAATGCTGTCGTTAATGCATTGGCGATGTCCGTTGAGATTAAGCAGTTTATACATTGCAATGCATTATTTTCCTATTCATTTATGTATTTCTTTGTGGTGAACATTTTGCGTTTTTTTTTCTTCTGTGTATTCCAGTCACGAAGTCATTTCAGTTGTATTTTGTAACATAAAGATTTAAGCATGAGGTTTGGCTAGCCATAACACCTGGTTCAACTCATCATTTTGTTTCTTGAAATGTCCTTTATCAAGAGTGCATTTCTTTCTAACACAAATGATGCAAACAGCTAAGCTCGCACATGTTTGATCATTTCTTTTAAACATACGTTTGCAAAGTTTACACAAACTTTGACAAACGATGCAAACGATAAAAAAAAGCGTCTGCAGTTTGTCGTTTGTCGTTTGTAAGTGCAAACGCTACATTTGTTTCTTACCGTCAAACTGATTAACCGATGTATTTGTTTCTACGTTTGTAAAAGGTCTGTTTACCAACAATATGTGCCTGCAGTATTAAAAATTCACACATGGTCAGTAATGATTTATTAAACGATGTATTTGTTTCTACTTGTGTAGTGTTTGGAAAACAACAACAAACGCGACACAATGTTTACAAAATTTTGGTTAGAAAGAAATATGGCACAAGTTAAGAGTATGACAGTTTCATCCATTCGTTTGATGTGTTTGAATCATTGAATAGGACGTTTGATTAAGGACTTTCCGTTTTCATTTTTTTCGGCGTAAGGTTTTATAGTTATTTTACTTTTTGCAGATTTATAAAGTTTCAATCTTTCTTTGAAGATCATATACGTAAATCTACATCCAGTGGATCGATAATAGCAGGAGCTGTTGTTGGCAGTATTGCTGGAACGGCAATTATATTGTTGTTTGGAAGATTTGTTTACAAATGGTATCAGAGGCGGGTTAGAGGTATACATATATATTTTTCAAATCATTAAATCTTTATAATTTCTCATCTCATTTTTAAGAACTGTTTTTTACAGTGCATGCAGGAAAAAGTTAACAGAAATATGTCACCACTGGTATAATACCTCTTAGAAACTCATCTTGCAATACGTTCTTAACGATATTTTAAGTTATGTTAATGTCTTCATGAATAGTGAATCATATAGCAAATCAATGACATACAACACAAATATCATTAGAATGTACATATATGTTTGATCGATTATTGTTTATTGCAAGTGGTATATCCGGCTATAAATCAGGTCTATTCACTATTTTCGACACAATAATGACGTCATGACTAATAGTTGCATAAAGAATGAAAGTCACGCCATATTCTTTGTTACGTTATGTTATCAGTTATATGTCGTTCACAAATCGTTGCAGAGTTGTACATGGATACCGGAACACGCTTCGAGTTCGGTATTTTTGTTATTATACTTTTTACGTCCAGCTTGGTGAGGACAATTCATATATGTGTGAATGATTCTTATTCCAAAGTAGACTACAGAAAAAAACTCAGAAATGAAATATATTTTTATACTTAGTAGGAACTATATAACTTCTTCATAAGAAACAACACCAACAAATATGTGTCACAATGGTCTCATCTATAAACAAATCCACATGTGTCGTTGTATCATCTAATGAAAGGAAAACTTTGTTGTCTTAAAACACGATACAATTTACGCCATAATTAAACAAACCTCCTTACACAGAACTGAACAAGTCATAAACTTATGCTCAATTGAAAATTAATTATGTTTTGTAACCATAACTGTTTTCTTTTTCTAGGAAACACAACAAAATCCGATGGCAGGTAAACAAAATACAATTATCTACCAACTTCAGACATTTTACTCAAAATTACATGAATGACCAAACATTTCGAAATCTATAATAGAAGCTCTTAATTTATCCATTTATATAAATCGCGTGTTTCATAGGCACATCATACTCAAACTGTTAGAAAATTACTCATATTAAAAAGAAATTGGCAAAGTGTTGATGTATACGACATTAAATAGCAAATACTATTTATTCATCTGTGCTTTCATCTACGAGTGGTAATCTATTGCTGGTTCGCTAGTGATAACCGTCGTGTGTATCTTAAAAAATAAGATGTTAAGGTCATAACTAGTGATGAGGCATGATAACAACAACCAATAGTGTGTAATGTATGCTTTGAAATGCAACATTGATGGAGGAGAATGCACCGTTCCTTTTTTTTTATGTAAAACTACTGTATATTTCAACAGAGACGTTCTTTTCACAAATTTAAAAGAAAGTAAAGAGAAAGAGAAAACAAATTCAAGATGACAAATCCATGTATTTGTGTACTGTTAATGCTGTGTATTCATAATATGATAGTTTGTTTAACGTTATGTTGTTATTGTTATTTCTATTTAAAAAGAGTCAAATTATTTTTGAAAACATTTAGGTTTTTTTGACACATTACAATTACTTTTTTAAAGGAGTCAACAATATGAAGATATTTCACCAGAAACAGATGCCAACGTTTACGAGACACTGGAAATAACCATTTAAACCAAAGCTGAATTACTGTATTAATTTTTGATAAATGTGTCTTCCTCTGTCATTCATGTTTCAGTTATGTTAATTCCTATTTCATGAAACATTTCAGTGTTGCATACTGTAAACACCGTAAATTATAATATGGTGTTTCAAAATTAATTAACGGACTAAACAGACCTTTTAAGATAATTGCATCCTTAAGTATTTTCCTATATAAAGAAATCCGTGACGTTTGATATGATTTCAACCAAAGACAATATAATTTTGAGCCTCGCCTAGTTTATAAAGTAACAAGTTTTTTCCATCATGCTTTGAAAAAATCTAAAAAAAAATTATTGATAACAAATCCTGAAATATGAATGTATTACAATGAATCATTATTTTATATACAAATGCATAATAATAATTGAACTATATTTAATATTTAACAAGTCATCGACATCTCTGATGCATGATTTTTTTTATATCATTAATTATTTTTAGCTTTTAACTAGCTTTAACATCGTACTTTCGTGGTAATTTTACATGTTAATACAATTTGTAATGCTTTTTTGTTATTTGATGTATATTTATTTAGTGTTACATCGGGTCTCTCTTATTTTTAATATATACCAGTTTTGATAAGTGTTTGGCATGACTAAAAATTTTCACTTCTGTTCTTGTACTATGAACATTATTTTTTTTATTTCGAAACAATATTTTTGTTCTCCATTTCATTGACCTGTTTTCAATATTCTATTTTGCGGTATTTTGTTAAAGGTTATGGATGACTTTCTGAAATAGTATAACATTTCACACCTTATATTTATTGATTTTGTATTACATTGTGTCAAAGATCAAAATTTATTTGTTCATTGTATGTCCACACTTGTGTGATTGAGTTAAGCCATTTCAATTTATATTTTATTGTGTGTCTTTCTATGTTGTGATTTAACAGTATTTTTAAAACGTTTAAACCCGCTGCATTTGTTTGCACCTGTCCTAAGTCTCGTTTCTCGTTTTTATATAGATTAGACCGTTGGTTTCCAGTTTGAAGTAGTTAACACTAGTCATTTTTGGGGCCCTTAATAGCTTGCTATTAGCTGTGAGCCAAGGCGACGTGTTGAAGACTGTACTTTTACCTAGAATGGTTTAATTTTACAAACTATGGTTCATTCGCACTCATGTATCATGTTATTTATTAATGCGTTTATCTCACTTAATTTCTGCAGTAAACATATGAACATCTGCATATATTAGAATTGGATGCTGTATTTTGGGAAATCTAGACGAATTCATAGCAAGTGACAATTTACATTAAAAAGATGCATAAACCAGTTCAGGAATATTACTTTTGTTAATCCTTCAATTGTTGTGTTTGAGCTTTTAATTTTGCCGTTTGCTTAGGGACTTTCCGTTTAAAATTTTCCTCTGAGTTCGGTATTTTTGTTATTTTACTTTTCACATGTAAAGCAGGATCTGCTTACCCTTCCGAAGCACCTGAGAGCACCCCTAGTTTTTGGTGGGGTTCGTGTTGTTTAATCTTTAATTTTCTATGTTGTGTCTGTATTGTTTGTCTGTTTGTCTTTTTCATTTTTAGCCATGATGTTGTCAGTTTATATTCGATTTATGAGTTGGACTGTCCCTCTGGTATCTTTCGTCCGTCCCTCTTTTAAGCCCGTTGCGCTTTAAAATACAAAAAAAAAATATAATCATATGGTCAATTGATTTCCTGACGATTCTTGAAAGATTGAGATGGTCACTAGTATTTCTTTGAAGGATGTGTCAGTTAGTTAAAATTGTCGAACTTACAAAGAAATGTTAGAATAACACTGTTGTTAGATCATTTTATCGGCAAACTGCATAAATTAATATGCATTCTATAAACTGTTGTTTGAATAAAGATTAAAATGCTTTAACCTAGTGAAATGTTTTTAGTACAAAACTTGCTTTTAAAATAAGTTTAAAAACAGAAATTAAAAATCCATCCTATTTAGTTCTATAATTAGATGCTCTTTGGTTAATCTACACATAGAACATCAACTCGTGTAGTTCCAAAACTAACGGTTTTAGCAATTATCGCTCATACTTAATTGAATTTATTACCGGTGCTTATGAAATGTAAACATTAACTAGAAAAGACAGGCGAAATAGACATAAACTTAAAACTAGAAATAAACCGGGGGAAAAAATTGGAAATGATAGCTTATAACTTGAATATACAATATGCAAAACGGAATGGCAGACATTTTTGTACAAAATTATGTTAATGAAATAGAATATTCATATTTTAACGATGATGTTGAGTTTAACGAGATGCATACTTGCATTAGGATGATTATATGAAATAGTTCTCGCATTTTCCGACTTTCTATCATTTCCATATTATATTTGACATTTTAGTCATATTATCAATATCATTTTTTTTTGACAATTATCCTTATTGTTTTCATTCACCATGTTTTATTATAGGTAAAAGCAAATTATAACACATAACATTTTAATACATACATTTTATAAAATCCTTCAAAAAAATGCAAAAATCTGATTGAGTATAACATCAATATTACAAAGACGTTCACAGTAGTGTCTCTTGTAACACATGTTTGAAACTATTTGTCCTGTTAATCTCATCTATTCGTCTTTTTGAATTACAGATCTATAGTAGAAAATTGGCATCCAATAGTGTACTGTTCCATCATAATCGATCGTCTTTCATGTTAGATAAGTTGTTGCTGTGAATAAAACAATGTAATATATGTTTAAACAAAAAATATTAAAACACCTAGGCTTCACATGAATGTAATCCTTTAGATAAGCAGTTAAAAGTGATGTATCATTTGTAACTTGATACTTTTTTCATTAACGACACAACAGCAAGTTTTACTGGGCGACTTATTAGCAATCAAACATGTTTGAATTATCACAGCTGGGTAAAATAATTCAATTTGATACATTGTATGTACAATTCAAACAGTCATAGTTTCAATCAAAACTTTATAATTTTGGCATTGCAAAATGCTATGGTTTCATCGAGGTTAGGGATCAGTTACTAGGCTATGCAAATATTTTAGTTTTTAGTTGTGGTTGCGATCTCTCTTGACGTTACACTATTTCAGACAAGAACAGTATACGATCAAGTAAATTATTGATAATTTATCTTTATTTGAACTTATGTATCCATACAGTTTATTCATACCTGCCAAGTAAACCCTGTTGATCTGTAAATTAAATTTTAATTCTCAATATGTTATATCATTGGTATGAAGCTTCTTCTAAGGTTACAACTACAATATTTCAATAACCTTTTCAGAAAATAAACTCGTACCAATCAACTTGAAACTTAGTACACATGTTCTCTGTGGTAGGATCTTTCTAATTGCAATGCCAAATTAGAGTTCTGATCCCACTTTCACGGTCCACTGAACATAGAAATTGATAGCGTGAGTGTTTTTTTAGTTTAGTTGAAACATATTTTATTTGCTCAA
This sequence comes from Mytilus galloprovincialis, assembly GCF_965363235.1. NCBI lineage: Eukaryota > Metazoa > Mollusca > Bivalvia > Mytilida > Mytilidae > Mytilus > Mytilus galloprovincialis. The sequence continues at coordinate 88,306,760 of NC_134847.1, forward strand.
AGCAAAAGAGGATCAGACACAAGTAAAACATACTTATAAAGTCTTCTCCACAATACAATATATATAACAATACAAATTGAACGAGAGCATGCATCATATAATATAAACAACATAAATATTACTTAACTATACTGAAAAAAAGTAGAGGGAATGAGGAAAGAACGACAGAGATTAGATTGATAATGATAATAATGATGATGTGCGTTTTACCTATGTTGATACTATACTACGAGGAATCGTTTTGATCTCTTCATAAAATTAAATACTTGTTTAACAATTTGCACATTTTGATCATAGGAGAGAGTTTCTTTTCCAAAAACCAGTAGTTTTAAGTCCAAATCGCAGCCTTCGGGAAGCCAGCTGAGACCATTAAACAGAATAGCCCTTTCATTTAGATAGAAAGGACAATCAAAGAAAAAATGGTGCATGTCCTCAATATCCAAACCACATTTACATGTTGGATCAGATATAATGTCAGCTCTAAACAAGTCACAATTCAAGAATGATGCCGAACATCTTAATTGGGTTAATATTATATTGAATTTTTTTGGACCATATAAAAAATGTTTTAAGTTAAATTGATTCTCATTTCGAATGTCGTAGTTTTTTAATTCTACTTTGAATTTTGATAACGAGTCTACATTTCGAACTGATATGCTCAAATTATTCTAAAGTTTAATTGTTGATGGGATAAAGGATTGGGAAGTCAGTGTCAGCCTGCAAAATGATAAAATGATATCTTGTCCATTTCGCAAGGGATATTGTGTTGTACTTTGAATTTTAGGGGGCACAAGGCTACATAAATATTCAGGGGCATTATTATTCTGAATTTTATAAAATAATTGTAGTTTTCTTCTTTTTCTTCGTTCCTCTAAAGTTTCCCAACCAACACCTTTTAAGACAGTCTCAGAGTGTATGAAAATAGGCACACCTATTACAATTCGTGCAGCTTCAAGTTGTAGCTGTTCTAATTTCATTGAATAACCTTTTCCGCAATTGCCCCATACTTCAGTAGCATATTCAAAAATTGGTCTAATAAATACTAGATATAATTTTTCAAAATTTTGTCGGCTAAGTTGATATTTGAGTTTTCGTAGTATATTCAGATGTTTTTTAACACTGTTTAATATATTTTCAACATGGTTGTTCCATTTTGCGTCACTTCTTAATGTAACACCTAGATGCTTATGAGATTGCACAATTGGTATTTTTTATTGTTCATAGTAAAATTAAGGTTTTGTATCTCATTATTTGAAAATATCATAATTTCTCTTTTCAGGATTGAAAGACATAAGCCACTCTCTTGACCATTCATCCAGCTGTCTCAGGTCACGACTAACAACTGCTTGGATAAGTTCCTCGTCATGACCCGAGTAACTGAATGAAGTGTCATCTGCAAATAGTCTGCATAAAGAAGTTAACTGTTCAGCAATATCGTTAATATATATGATAAACAATAGCGGACCAAGAACGGATCCTTGGGGTACACCAGCTGAAACATTGCAAAAAGTAGAGGATGATTCATTAATGATAACCTTTTGTTTTCTTTGATATAGGTAGCTAGTGAACCAATTTAAAAGATTTCCCTCAATGCCATATGCTTTCACTTCATGTAGTAAACCAATATGCCAAACTTTGTCAAAAGCCTTCGAAAAATCACAAAAAACAAAACAGCAAATTTCTTTTATTTCTAGTGCATTTAAGATACAATCATAGATTTCTATTAATTGATGCACTGTTGAATGTTTTGGCAAAAAACCTGATTGGTATTCATAAATCAGTTTGTTATTAAATAGATGATTATATACATGTTTAAACACAACTCGTTCCATAACTTTCCACACGCAGCTAATTAAAGATATTGGTCTGTAATTAGATGGCAAAGAGGAGTCCCCCTTTTTGAAAATAGCTATTACATTTGCAATTTGTCAGCTGGTTGGATATACACATTGACTAAGGGACTTGTTGTATATAATTTGAAGAGGTATTGCAACTTAGCGTGAGTGTGGCATCCGTGTACTATGGACACATTCTTGTTTGCCGAGGTGGAACTTTCATTTGTTTAATTCATTCATAACCATTGTCAATTAGGTGTGATTTACTGCTCGATATACTGTATAAAAACTTGAGCATTAGTGACTATTTCATCCTCATTATAGTTATTAAAGGTAACAGGGTTATGACTTAATACGCCAGATGAGCGTTTCATCTACGACTCTTTAGTGACGCTCAGATCAAAATAGTTATTAAGCCATACAAGTATAAAGTTGAAGAGCATAAAGGACCCAAAATTCCAATAAATTGTGCCAAATACGGCTGATAAAATATGCCTGCGATAAGAAATCCTAATTATTTCGAATAATTCATACTTTCGCAAATAGTTTATTTTGCGTTTAACCCTCTCTGGTCCACCTCGTGAGTTTCAAATGTATTTGATGTATCTGGATGAGGAAAGATCCAATTGTAAACTTTAGCGACGATTAATATTTTTCTATTTGCGAAAGACGCGAAAATAAATCGCTTACGAAAAGAGTTGGTTTACATAAGTTTATATTCATGTCAACACCGAATTGCTGACTGCTGGTTTTGTGATACCCACAGGGACGAAATGTCCACCAGCTACATCTTTTTGTGTCCAAATGTTTCTTACCTGATCGTCTTTGTAGAAGTTTAGGTCTAATAACAAACCACGATATAACTAATAGTAAACATGTTCCTACAATACAAGCAACTGAGATACCTGCAATCACACCTGCCGACAATTGAGAATTTGATGCCGCTACATCTAAAATAGAAATAAGGTTATAATTTTTTAATAAACTTCACTCCATTATACCAAGTTCTGTTTTATGCAAATATACTTATATTAGTCTATTAGAAAATCAATTGTGCAGTTTTATCGTATATCGCTCCAATCGTTAATCCTACATTGGCTATGTTCTTTCTTTCTTTCTATTATATTGCTTTTAATTTAACATGTCGACACAATCACGTCGAAAAAATACGAACAAATACTTCTGCATCAGTTCACATCTATTTATATGTCAAAAGAAAAAAAATTCAATGATTTGCATGACTTTATTGTAACCGTTTTGCTTTTGTGGACTTTGCTCGATTGTTTAAATTACGAAAAAAATAGATTTGACATATTCGCTGATTTTAAGCACAAATTGGGTCATCATTATTTTGTTTTTACTGTAACCTTTAACTTAATTTCCACTAACCTGTTTGAATGTGAAGTTCCTGTGAACGGGTGCTATTATACCCGTTTGATACAGCTATAACATAAATGCTATACAATACATGTGGACTTAGACCATCTATATGACAAAGTACTGTATTAATAGTGGATGTCGATACTACGAGTTGTTTGACCTTCATGTCATTTAAGTAAACGTTGTAATAGTCGGCATGGCCAGAGCCTTTAAAGATGTTGAAATCAATTGAATTTTGGTCATGTTTTGTCATCACTATCTTTGATGGTGGAAACGGATCTGAATATCAAACAGAAATTAAAAAAATAGGTATATCATATATTATTTTCGGTCCAGGCATCATAATACTGAAATAAAAAGTACTAGTACATCCTTATAATTTAAAATAATAATTAACAACTACACAGGGGATCAAGAAAACAGGAAAATCTTTAATACTTGTAAACAGAAAGTATAGTGCAAATGACAAAAACTTTGCCAATTTCACATGCGGTATGTTTATTCATACATTTACAAGATACATTTTAAATTCTAACTTAAAGAAGAATTCCCGATGTTCCGGATACGGATACTAACTCAATTTCTAGTTTTGCGATATATACACAATAATTTCCTTACTCGTTTCCAAACCATAACATTTTAAGAGCAATACAGGTTTCCGTTATATCACAGGCTACGTTATATTGTTGTCAATATGATTGAATTTACTGACACACAAGTGAGAGATTTATAAAACTGTAAAACCGGGTTTCAATCATAATTTATACATCAGAAAATGTCAGTACCATGACATTTGTTACCTTTTCGTCTGATGTATTTAGCTTCTGATTTTGCCTCCTGTGAAGGGACTTTCCATTTTGAATGTTTCTATGAGTTCGGTATTTTTGTTATTTCACTTTCACATATATTAAAACTAACCTTCTCCTTTTTAAGCTGTAAGTAATGACCTTTATAAAAATGGCCGTCGATGACATTGTTAATTCTGTCATGGCGGTTAGATATTTCTTTAACCTTGATTTATTTATATTTTGTCTGAAGCTACTGTATCAAATCAATCGTCCTGAGCATGCATGAAATATTTGCCACTTGATGTTCAACAACGGAATCATAAATTATACTAACTTGTTTGTGTTTGCAGTGAATTGGATGCTGCACTTAGTAACCCATTGGCCACTGCTACCACATACACCGTGTAAGGCATGCCGGCATCTAAACCATTTATAACGTAATATATGAACGACCCTGTGGAATTTTGCGTTGTGCCTTGTTGTTTGCCATTCATGTAAACTATAAAATGGTCAAAATGTCCTAGTCCTTTTGTAATGTTGACTGCGATTTTCGCTGTAGTTTGTTGTAGTAATTTAACATTATTCGGAGCATCAGGATCTAAAACAGTAAGAAGATAAGCTATTTAAACATGCTATATGTAAAGCATGATTATGTTTACCGTTATGTTAAAATGACTCATAGTTGATTTAGTAATGAGAGTCACAAATATTCCGTATAACTTTTTGTTTTTAGTTAAGTTTCATACATAATTCCGTCTTTCGTAAGACGAGTTATGCATGAATAGCAGAACACACTTTCCCAGTCAACGCATGCGTTTTTCATCCTTTGTTGGGTTTTTTTAGAGTGAGGGGGATATTTTATTTGATTTTGTTCTCTTTATATAGAGGGTTAAGTGTGTTTGTATCATTTTAATGGATGTATAAGCTTAAAATAGAGGATGGGTGCGATCTTAAACTGTTTTTTACCCAGAATATAGTGTATTAGTTTGAAGTCAGATAACTTGTCGGGGGATTCCGTAAGTCATTTTTGAATGAGGTTTTTAAATATTGTTTTGTATTTTAGTAATAAGCATTAGTGTTTATGCCAGGCTTAATTTCTTTTTTGTATTTATTGACAAATTATTTGAAATTAGGACCTGTAAATATCGGAACAACTGCAAATGTTTCTATTGATGTCTATATTTAGTAGGCTTTGGATTGACGTGACAGTGACTTATACCTTACATCATTTTAAAACATATATATCATTATATTTCTGCAGATTCCAATTAAATAAAGTGTTATTGACATTTCCAATACCTGATGTAAAGTTGATGTATTTAGCTATCATGCAAAGTCCCTTCTGCAAATTAAGCTCCTCATATAACGGAAATATATATATATATATATTCATGTTTTCCACATAATTGGTTTAAAACCTTTCAAATGATAGTAAATGTAAATTGATAATGTATCCGATATAATTTCACGATGTTTATTAACTTACATGTACATCTTGTTTGTACCTCTGATCTCCTGCTTACTGAATTGACTACCAAAGCAAGTTGTATGGTATAACATATACCAGGAGAAAGATGGTTGACGGAAAAATAAGTCCCATAAATTTGAATGCTGGGTGTCGGTTTACTGTCAACTAATATTGTGACAGCAGTATTTGTAAAAAGTTGTGGATACAAAATCCTTCCTTGAATGGATGAAGTTGCATGAACTGTGTCTAAACTAAATTTTGGAGGATTAACTGGTACTAAAAAGACAAAATGTGAATAATCAGTATTCAAAGAACATCAATTGCCTTTGAAAGATTTCATTTCAATTTTCAGAAACAAGTTATAGGTATAATGTAGCTTGGGAATAAGCTAACTACACATAACACGATTAAATTTACAAAAACCTGCATAGCTCATATAGTGCCGTGGCTTGAATAATATTGTCTCTTTCTTAAAACATATATATTAATAAATTTAGGTAAAAAGTAAATTGGTCTACCCGTTGTTATAGTTTGTGTTGGAGTTGCCCGAAATGTTGTCCAAAAGATTCATGAATTCTCTTTTACTTCATTCTATTGCTATTGTTATAATGCATATGTTGCATAAGTTGCCTTTTTTGCATTACTAAATTTAGCAGAAATATATGAACGCAGTTTCCATTTTTATTCCAAACCGACTGGTGCATTTTTTTTATACCATATACGTAAATATTTAATCAGAAAATGATATAAGATATGGCGCTCATAGGTTTTTTAAATTTCACTTTATTAATGTGTACTTCCTTTTAATGCTGCAAGATGTATCAAAAAGCTTTTATCATACAGAATGCTATCAACGCAAATATATGTAATTTGTTTTATCTAAATGTCTAGTATAAAATATTTAATTATGTCAATATTTACTTGTTGGTACAGAAGAAGCCACCGTCGTCTTCATATGAATAATTGTTGTGGATGATGTTGTAACATGGTTCACTGTAGAAACTACGTTTGAAATAAAAGCTAAATATTATCATACTTTAACCTTATTTCTACAAATCTAAATAAACAATTATATATCACGAATCATGCATTTAACTGATGCACGAAATTAAGACCATCCTAACCATACATGTTCTTTGTTTCTTTACAATAAAATAAGACCCAAAAGTATGAACAACAAACCGACGACGAGTCTTTTGACATCAAACGTATTTGCAAATACAAACTGGCGTCATGATAAAGTAATGTTTCAAAACAATTTCCAACACATTTTTAATTTTCGTGTCATTCTGTTTTTGTATTTTAAATATTAACAAGCAGTGAATTGAAGTGATTAAGATTACAACACAATGTTGACTGCTGTACCCCTATTTTTAACATTTTTACATATTGTGTATATTTGTTTTGTTCACGCATCGTTGTTAATATAATGAAATTTGATGCGACTGTCATACAAGTGAGAGGTTCAATCCACAATTTTCTACATCAGAAAATGTCTATACCAAGTCAGGAATATGACAGTTGTTATCCATTCATTTGATGTGATTACGCTTTGGATTTTGTCATTTGATTAGGTACTTTTCGTTTTGAATTTTTCTTAAAGTTTAATAATTTAGTGATTTTACTTTTTAAATAAATATGATAGTTCTGTCATTCCTTACATATCGATTAAAATCAAACGGAGTACCTTGGACTACAACACAAGTTCCATTCATGTCATGAAATCCAGATATACAGGAACAGATAAATATTTCCTCTCCTCCATCCACACAGCGGGAATGCGGATCAGAACAATTCCCAGTTGACAAATCCGGGTAACAAAATCCATCCAATGGAATTACTAGAAAATACATAAAAAAGAACATTTATTTTTCATTTATTTTAGTAAACATCTGTATTTAGATTGACAATGAAATGTTGAAAATGAGTTTTTATAGGTATTGTTTTAATATATAACTCGCTTTTTAATCTCATCTTTGCATCTTACTTCATCTGGAAACCAAAATACGTACATGTAACTGTTGTTGATGGTGGCGTTTTCATTGTCGTAACGTCTGAAAGTAGAATAAAATCAATGTGGATTTATTTATTGACAATTGAAACTTATTTAGAAGATAAGAAGTCAGACGAAACCTAAACTTATTTAGAAGATAAGAAGTCAGACGAAACCTAAACTTATTTACAAGATAAGAAGTCAGACGAAACCCAAACTTATTTAGAAGATAAGAAGTCAGACGAAACCTTAACTTATTTAGAAGATAAGAAATCAGACTTAAAATAAACTTATTTAGAAGATAAGAAATCAGACTTAAACTAAACTTATTTTGAATATGAGAAGTCAGACGAAACCTAAACTTATTTAGAAGATAAGAAGTCAGACGAATACTAAACTTATTTAGCAGATAAAAGTCAGACGAATACGGAAGTTATTAAGAAGATAAAAGTCAGACGAATACTTAACTTATTAAGCAGATAAAAGTCAGACGAATACTAAACTTATTAAGAAGATAAGAAGTCAGACGAAAACTTAACTTATTTAGCAGATAAAAGTCAGACGAATACTAAACTTATTTAGAAGATAAGAAGTCAGACGAAAACTAAACTTATTTAGAAGATAAGAAGTCAGACGAAAACTAAACTTATTTAGCAGATAAAAGTCAGACGAAAACTAAACTTATTTAGAAGATAAGAAGTCAGACGAATACTAAACTTATTTAGCAGATAAAAGTCAGACGAATACTAAACTTATTTAGAAGATAAGAAGTCAGACGAAAACTTAACTTATTTAGCAGATAAAAGTCAGACGAATACTAAACTTATTTAGAAGATAAGAAGTCAGACGAAAACTAAACTTATTTAGCAGATAAAAGTCAGACGAAAACTAAACTTATTTAGAAGATAAGAAGTCAGACGAATACTAAACTTATTTAGCAGATAAAAGTCAGACGAATACTAAACTTATTTAGAAGATAAGAAGTCAGACGAAAACTTAACTTATTTAGCAGATAAAAGTCAGACGAATACTAAACTTATTTAGAAGATAAGAAGTCAGACGACAACTAAACTTATTTAGAAGATAAGAAGTCAGACGAAAACTAAACTTATTTAGAAGATAAGAAGTCAGACGAAAACTAAACTTATTTAGAAGATAAGAAGTCAGATGAATACTTTGTACACACGAGTAAATATAAACAAGAACTGATTTTCTGTCATTGACGGATACCAATTCTTTATCTGTTTTTATTAAACTAACAACTAATACTTAGCAAGGAAAACATTAACATGACATCATGTTTTGGAAATGTTTTAAACAAGAACAATTTTCGCAAAAATCCTTTACTAACAATTTAGATTTTAAACCTGCTCTTTTGATTTCAGTGGAAGTTTGCAGTACGATAAGTCAAAATGACAATGCTATCATTCTTTAATTATCAATTGCATGCAATATATTGCAAAATGAAATACCTTGATTTAAAACACAAGTTCCATTTACACCATGGTATCCAGAAATACATGAGCAGAAATACACTTCCTCTCCTGATCCTAAGCAACGAGAATTCGGATCGGAACACACTCCAGATGACCATCCCGGGTAACAAAATTCGCCCAATGGAATTACTGGATCAAAAATAAAAGAGCATATGTTTGATTAAATCTATTAATCCAATTTGCAATAATCCATTGAACCAATTTGAAATAACCTATTCAACCAATTTGATATAATATATTGAACCAGTTTAATGTATTCTATTGATCCAAGAGTTTGAAGATGAGAAGTTGTAATCATTCCTCCGAAAATTTTACAAACGAGTTTATTGACGACGGATATGTTTCATTTGTCGTAATCTCAATCCCGTCCTCTTTACCTCGAAACTCAATGTGACCTTCAGAATCTGACTTATCACCGAGTTAGTACTTCTATGAGCAACACGATGGGTACCATTAGTAGATCACCCTGGTTTTGGGTTTGGTTCGAGTAGTTTAGTAATTTTTTCTATCCTGTATTTTGTGTATTGCTGCTTGTTTTTTCGTTGTTTTCCGTTTTTGCTATTGTTAGTTTGTGTTCGGCCTATAAGTATCAATATACCTTTAACATATCTTATGCCACTCATTAGTGATTCATTCATCTTATAACAAAGCACTAACCAGAATAAGACTAACAAAAAACTCGGAAAGTTGATAACCAAATGTCAAAAATCAATACATATCAAATGAATGGATAACATTATCATACTCCTTACTTAGTCTGGCATTTTGTCATGCGGAAAATGGTGGATTAAACCTGATTATATAGCTAGCTTAACCTCTCACTTGTATGACAGTCGCATAAAATTCCGTTATATTAACAACAATATGTGATTAAACAAACAGACATAATAGGTTCGGTTCTATTGTTATTCTTACATTTCTAGGATTTAAAGTATAATTTATCAACGTTTTACCATCTTACATCACCTGAATACTAACATACGTACATGTAATTGTTGTTTGTTGAGTCGTCTTCATTGTCGTTGTGCTGACGGCTGAAAGAAAATAAAAACAGCTTTCGATTCACTTTTGATATTAGAAACCGATTTAAAAGATAGGAAGTGAGAAGAATACTACTCTATTTTGAAATGAAGCCTTTTTTACAATTAAAGAATTTCCAGTTAATACATGTATTATATTATACGTGTATGTTCGAATGAGTATTTATATATTACATGCAAGACAGGTGTTTCTTGTACTAAAAATAATTCAATAAATAGAGATAGCAGCCAGATAAATATCGAAGTTATTATAGAGCTTTTATAACAAAATATTTTACAAAGTGCACAACGTGACTACGGCCAGAGTAGAAAAACCTTAGAATTTCGAACTATTATTTGTATGTTAATGCACCTTAAACTTACAAAAATGACGTATCACTAGTATTTTATGATACCAGAAGAGTGCTTTGTCATCTTAATTATGCTGAGTAAGTAAAGAAGAGAAAGAAAAACAAGTTAACTTATCGATTAATTCGACAGAGAATAACATTTTTTACTTATAGTCGAAATCTATTTTGTTTACTTTTTTATCAATACTATCAGAACTTTATAGTTTGTAATTAAATGCATATGAAGGCGCCATAAATCGGGTTTGTTTAAATATTAAACTTTAAAGATGATGCTAGCCGAGAGAAGCCCTTACGAAGTCTGCATCATAGGAGAAAAATAAAAATCGGCGAACAATTAACTAACTAAATCTCCCACTTGAATGACCTCTTTTAATTGTTCCGATTAATTAATTCTCTTTACAGACAACTGCTTACCTTGAATACAAGTACCATTCGCAGGTATAAATGGATCTCTGCACTTACACTTCAACCCCGCTCCGCCATCATACACACAATGGGCGTTACTATCAGCACAGAGAGGCTCTAATCCTACACAACGATCACCAACAGGAATAACTGAAATATCGTATACATATGTACAATTATTTTGCTCTTCAAAGAGATACTGCAATCATTAATTTTATAGATGTTCAGAATGTGTAAGAATATATTTTCGGAATATAGAAAGTCGTGAATGTGAAAATGCCTCAATCGATGTAACAAACATTTAAAAGCAGCGTGATACTGATTCCAGGAAGCTCTGATTTGTTGTTTCTCAGAAAAAAAGGACAAAACTTTCATCAATGATCAATATATATAGATATATGATATATGTACGAATATATAAGTATTCGGTAATCAAAAAGTTGAAAGCAATTACTGTGAAAAACACTTAAAACGTTGTGGAATGCTGAATTGAAGCTCGATACCAAACTTAGAAACCAAAGAAAAAAGACACACGTGAGTCGTTCTACACTACACTGGCCTTTGTTAGTCTTGTGATTTTTAATTTTAGTTTCTTGTGTATAATTCTGAGTTTAGTATGACGTCCATTATCACTGAACCAGTAAACATATTTCTAAGGGGCCAGCTGACGGACGCCTACGGGTGCGGGAGTTTCTCGCTACATTGAAGACTCATTGGTGGACTTCTGCTGTTGTCTGCTCTATGGTCGGGTTGTTGTCGCTTTGATACATTCCCCCATTTCCTTTCTCAATTTAATGACTCATTTTCCATTTTCATTCCGGAAAGATATAAATCGAACCCTGACAGCAACCAAAATCATTGTTACTTCTATTAAGGATCAATTAAAACAATTGTTATGTGCGATGTCCTGACCAACGTGGACGGAGCAATGATGCTTGGAAAAAATCAACTCTTTAAAATAGGACTCTAGATAAGTTTAGTCACTTTGCTATGAAACAGTCTGAAAATTATGTTACCCCGATAAAAGTTCATGAGAATAAGAAACTTATAATGCTCATCACATGATTGTGTTGCACAGTCATTCAAATTATTGTCAGCAGGTTACAAAATATATAGATGTTTGGAGAAGAAAACAATGGTCAGAAGAGTTTTTCAAATGCCGATATAATACGCATTGTAAAATAGACTAAAAACGGTTGTTTTAATGATATATATTCAATAGAAAAAGAGGTTTTGTTCAAAACATTATCTTACTTTGTTTACATTTACCATTGGCAGGTACAAATGGTTTTCTACACTGACATGTCAAACTCCCTCCACCATCATCTGTACAATGGGCATTACTATCGGCACAAAGCCCGAGATTCTCAAATCCTAAACACAGACCATCAATAGGAATAACTGAAATATGTAACATATATGGTATCATGGTGAAATAAACTCGATCTCGAAGAAGCGTAAAGTTTTCAAATTAGTCATGCGACAGTTCTATGCGATGAATTATACTTTTCATTTCTCATATTTTATACAAATATAAGTCTCACCAATCGAAACACAACACCTATATCTTAGAATGTATTAAATAACCTTTATACATATCTTTGTAGGGGCCAGCTGAAGCACTCCTCCGGGTGTGGAGTTTCTCGCTGCATTGAAGACCCATTAGTGGTCTTCTGCTGTTGTTTGCTCTATGGTCGGGTTGTTGTCTCTTTAACACATTCAACATTTCCGTTCTCAATTTTATTTTGTTGGTATGTTAATGTTATTCAGTTTCATGTGATATACGTATAAATCTGTTTGGTTGTCATCATATTTTTATAGTCCACTTTATGTTTGGTTTGTTTTTATATATTTTGTTAGTTGTGAGAGTTTTATCTCAGTTTTTGTTTTTTGTTTGTCTATCGTTATTCGGGGTTCGGGGGAATGAAGGTTATATGTTTAAAGTGTATGTCTTTTTTATTATGTATTTTCTACTTTCCAGCGGATCTAGAAAACATGATATTGCAATAAATCTTACATTTAACACAAGTTCCTTTTATTTCTATAAAGTCGTATTTACACTGACACATATAATTGTGTTCCCCGCCATGAGGATCGTCATCTTCATCTATACATACAGCATCACTATCGGCACAGGTATCATTTGAATGAGAACATTCCCCATAGAGTGGTATATCTGGATCAGGAAAAAAGTGAATATAGAAATGTGAAATTTAAATTTAAAAAAGAAGCTAGTGATCATTCACAAAATTTGTTCAGATCGTTTATTTTACAGAATATAACAAGTACTTGATAAGATTTTCTGGCTTAAAATGTGCAGCACAAAATTTGCTCATATCGTTAATTTCACAAATAAATTAAACATATTTTCTAGTGGTTGGCTTTAGCAGGCACCGTTAATTAACAAATTGTAAAACAAATTTTCTGAAATACAATTACGATGATGACCAAGTGATTAAATACAACCCTCCGCTGCGTAACTTTAATTGTGAAAGTGTCTTGTTTAGATCGCATATCACCTGTATATCTTTAAATACGGTAAAAGTTTGCAAAATCAAGCTAGACATGACATTGTCTAAAAATCTTTAAAGACATTGTCAAAAAGGTACTCTTGTTATAACGGAATCAATAACAATAAAATATCAAGATGAGAAGAGCTTGGAAATAAAATCATCAGGTACATCATTATAGGTAGAAAGTAATGGAAACTACTAACAAGACAATACAAATAATTTCATTTCATCATTTAAGATAGTAACTCTTCCGATACAATGGACGTCAACTTGCATGTTTATGTATTACTGTCATATTGATTGAGACTTACGTGTTGAATTGTGCTGCGGTTTTGATTGAGTACTTGTACATATTGGTGGATCTGGAAATAATAAAAGAAAAACTTAAAAGATAAGTTAAACCAATTCTAACTTTCTTTAGCGTCGTTTTCCAATTGTTATGTATGAAACCAAATTTTAAAAAGTTCCGAATGAAATCTTAGTTGGATTTGGATTTGTGCACAATAGTCTGCATGCAAATTATATTGCATATTTGAAAGTGAGGGGCGAAAGATACCAAAGGAACATTCACACTCGTATATCGAAACTAAACTGACAACGAAATGACTAGAAAGAAATAAATAATAAAAAAAACAATTGTACACAATACTCAAAATAGAAAATACATTCTGAGCAACACGAACCCCAACAAACACTGGGTTTATTATCAGGTGCTCCGCAACGGAAAGCAAACCCTGTTCCACATGAACCTACGTCGTTAGGTTCATGTTAATAAGTACATTCCCGGTTATAAGTCTAATTCGATAAGTCACATTCGGGAGAGTTCTGAAACTTCTCAAGTAAGGTCTAGAGGATTCGTGTTCATATTGTAGTGGAAAATTATAATATAATTAGGGACGACATCAAAAGTTCAATGAAGGATAAAAAACTTAATTCACATAGTTTTTTCACTGACCCCCACACCCCCCTCTTAACTTTATTCGGGAAAAATTTGATTGACCAATTGGGATATATGTAAAATTGATTTTAGATTAACAAAACTTGCAGCAATGTTGAACCCCCCCCCCCCCCCCCCCACCCCCAAACTAATTGATTAAAGTTTTTTTTATCCTACATCGATCTTTTGATGTCGTCCCTTACATATGCTTTAAATCAATCACGAGATATCCAGATATCTACAAAAAACTGCGATGTAGGGACAGTTTGATGCTAACATGGGTATTGAGCAATGCAGAATAGCAGAATAAACTATGAATAATTTAAATAGAAAAAAAGATGTGATATTATTAGGTATTGTTCAAGTCAGAAATACAGCAATTTATTTTCACTTGTTGTGTTGATTGACAGCGTATGGTTTTGTCAGTTTTTATGGACTTGGTCCTTTTAATTTGCCTTAGCATTCGGTAATTTTGTTACACGTTTTTCATACATTCTATAGATTTAAAAGAAATAAGGGTATAATGTATCCCTGATTCTGATTAATATATAATATACAAAATATAATCTTCTATGAAAGCAGTTACCATTGGAGGGTTGGAATGTTTCTTTGCATTGACAAGTGAAAACACCTCCACCATCAGCGATACAGTGGGCATTGATATCTTCACATAGATACTTAAATCCCATACACAGACCACCAATTGGAATCACTGAAATATATTACAAATAATGTATTGGTTCATTGTTTTCGAAAGATGCTACAGTCGTTTACCAAGATCGTCAATAGATATAGCTGTATTATAAGTTGTAGTAAAAACTAAATTGTATGTTATAGATAACCCTTGATGGCGTTTTCCAAAATGAGTGTATTTCATTTAAACCAAAATTGTATTGTCTATACAAAATGAAAGTTTTCAATAATTTAGAAGGGGATATTTCACCGCCTTGACCATACATGTGTAAATCAAGCATGATTTCCAATTTTATTTAGCAATAGCTTGGTGTAAGTTCTGGTCTTTTCATTGCTATTAGCATGATTAGATAGTGTTCCTCTTTTTGTTTTTTGGTTCCTTATTTCATTATTATATCAACATACTAGTATTATATCTTAATAAAAAGACTTACGTTGAATACACGTTCCATTTATTTGGCGAAAGTCTGATTTACACCGGCACGTGAAGAATCCGCCGCCATCGTCTACACATTTGGCATCAGCATCTAAGCAACGATCATTTAGTTCCGTACATAGATCACCAAGCTTTATATCTGTATAATGAAATTAGTTCGCATATAAATCCTGTAACAGTGTTTCTGCCAGGTTTTGTATTCTTCCTTTTTATTGCGACTAAGCATTTTTCCATTTCAAGAGTAGAAATATATATGCAAGTATGTACATGTACATGAAATGCAAATGAATCTCAGAATCAACAAATATGACAATCCCTGCATAATATATGCACTTCTAATATTCAATTTAAGACAAACAAACATAAAATAAAAATCAATTTACTATTTGTGTTTGCCACTGCACAGAATGTTGAAAAATATATAAACAAAATTATTGTATACTTACTGGATTTATGAGGTATAGTGGATTTACAATCAGTAACTGAAATAAAAAGTACATATTATGTCTGTTCTATAAAACACGATACAATCATACAATTGGAGATTGAAACAACAAAAAAAATACAAAAATACTAGACTAGAATTAGGAGGTTTTATGACCATAGATTCCCCACCCACATCATAATTTTGAATGATAACTTTCCAGTTTGATTCGGTCTTGACCTGTTAGGTTACTACTGCATTTGTGTTTAATTGTTTTTAAATCGGCCCAGGAGAACTTGGAACTTTATTTTGTCTTTTCATATTTTTTTTTTTTTTAAATATTCGAGCAGTACTAATGAGTCTTTTTAGATGTAACACATGTCTGACATACTCAGTTTTAAGTCTTGATGATCTGTGATGAGTTGATGGCTTTGATCCGGAAAAAAATAATCTCAAGATAGGGAGAATCTCGCTATATAAATAAATCCTAAGTAACATCACTGTAGAAGGAGTCATAAAAATACACAATAATTTCAATTTGTATATGTTCGGCTTAAAAGTGTTTAACGTGCGACACCAGTATCTGTTAATTAGTTTCACTGCGATTTTAAGAAAGAATATGGTTTGTCTTGTGTTGGTGATTCATTGGTATTTACTCCAAATCTTCATTCTTAACTAGAAAAAGGTAAAATCTCAAAAATACTGAACTCAGACTAACTAGCGGAGCCTATATCATTGAAATGCGTTCCAATAATACTAGGTGATTTAAAGGCCACTGAAAACATCTGCTAAACACATAAACGCTGGAAGAGTCAAATGTATTTCAATAACTCACTGTTATAATTTTTTTTAGAGCAGATGAGTCATTCTTATAATATCATTATGGAAAAGATTAATATAACATAAATACATCCTACCTTGTGTATAAGAGAACTGAAAAAATAACAATTTTAGACATAAGAACTCTTTAAATCAGAACATGCTTTGTAAATGGAAACATAATTGCATGTTCTACTTATCAGTCAATATCGAATTTCGTAGAACAATTTTTTTTCAATTTTATCATATAAATAAGAATAGTTAACATGCCCAAGTTGAATATAATTCAAAGGTTGATTTTTTTAGATACTTCCATGCATGTGTTTTACAACAAAAATGCCTTTACCGTTTATCTGAAAGAGTCGCGTCCCTTTTTGATAACTTGTGATGCATTCAAATGTATTTCATTGGAAATTGTATGAAACCTTACGAAATTCTTAACATTAAAATGCATTAAATGTATAAATGATATGTTTACTAGAAAAAAAAATGAGATTTTAGTGGTCAACTATGGGAGATATATAGTCAGTCCTGACCGTTCTACATAGTAGTTTGATGGGGGGAAATAATAAAACGTTTCCATTTCAAATCCATTGGTTTGTGTAATAAAGCATTACAAGCTTCAGAACGAATCTTATTAGAATTGAAGCTGACAGAAAACCCTTTAGAATGAATTTTGCATAATGTCCTTTAGGTCGTTTTTATAATGGATAGTTAAAAAAAAACATATATGATGAAGACATAATCTTTCAATCAGTTTAATTGAAGTCTGGAGCTGGCATGTCAGTTAACTGCTAGTAGTCTGTTGTTATTTATGTATTATTGTCATTTTGTTTATTTTTCTTTAGTTACATCTTCTGACATCAGACTCGGACTTCTCTTAAACTGAATTTTAATGTGCGTATTGTTATGCGTTTATTTTTCTACATTGGCTAGAGGTATAGGGCGAGGGTTGAGATCTCATAAACATGTTTAACCCCGGCACATTTTTGCGCCTGTCCCAAGTCAGGAGCCTCTAGCCTTTGTTAGTCTTGTATGATTTTTAATTTTAGTTTCTTGTGTACAATTTGGAGTTTAGTATGGCGTTCATTATCACTGAACTAGTATATATATTTGTTTAGGGGCCAGCTGAAGGACGCCTCCGGTGCGGGAGTTTCTCGCTGCATTGAAGACCTATTGGTGACCTTCTGTTGTTTTCTGTCTCATGCATTGTCGGGTTGTTGTCTCTTTGACACATTCCCCATTTCCATTCTCAATTTTATATAAGTCTATATACCAAAATTCTAGTGTTTGGTCCTGCGTAATTATTGATGACATAACGTTGTAAGGGTTCTAAGATCTTCTAAAGTACAAAGATAAAGCCGTGATATTGTGAATATACAACAACAAAAAACGAATTATGATTAACGGTTGACGTTGTTTCTTTTCGTTCCGATTTTAGATAAATCTTTTGACTATCATAAAAAGAAGTGTAAAGAATTGTTTATCTTACCATGAATAAAAGCCCACCTACAAACAGACTTCTACACATACTTTCTACACACCATTTTCTGATTGATTTAAAGTTAATATTAGATAAACAAAACAAATAAAGAATAGCTTAATCTAATCTAGATATGATTATCTTTATATGTACTGACATGTACACCAGCCGTCCATAAGTGTAAAAGACAACACATTAGCGGCTGAAGGCATTTATCATCGAAGATATGTTAGAAGCTTGTAATCCTCATTTTTTTTAACATTGTCTTGGTTTACTATTACATAAATGTTTACTTTTAGGGATTTTGGTCCTCAATGCTCTTCAACTTCGTATTTATTTGGCCTTTTTAACTATTTTGGATTCGAGCGTCACTGATGAGTCTTTTGTAGACGAAACGCGCGTCTGGCGTATGTACAACATTTAGTCCTGTTATCTATGATGAGTTTATAAACAATTTCAATAAGAATCGCTTAGGAAACAACATGGACATTGAATAAGTACCAGATGGTTTATAATTAACGATTCACCAGAAAACAATATACACGATATACAAAAGTTAAAATTTATGCAGCGATCTCGAGTGTTAAAAAGATAATTATATATGAATACGATGAAATAGTATCGTTTTCATTAATATTTCGACCCGAAAAAATGGCCGTCGTCACTGTCAATCGGTTTTTTAAATGAAATTATATAATATCAATGTTATCATGTGCTAAAAACAATTTAATACGTGTTACGATGAAAACAAATTAATTTTGCCTTTTAAGTAATGAAAACAAAGACGACACATGTTTTATATGAAACATTGTGATTAGAGTGGAATCTTTATTTCTGTTGTTAGATCAATAATACTAGCTCACACCCGCGAAATCACGGGGAAATAGAGCGTATGTAAACTGTAAAAAAAAAAAAGATAACTGGAGAATTCCAGGAGAGGTATCAAAGGTCAAAGGTACTTGGGGACTGGGCACATTTTTTAGTTTGGCCTCCCTTTTTTTTCCAAAAACCGATTTTTATTCTTTCTGTTTTTCTGTATACTATGAACATACATATATATATACTTACTATAATTACTATATAAAACGGTCACTGGTATATTAAAAGTCACCCCAGTAAACTATTGGAATTTATAGTAAATTATAGCAAATTTATACAATTTATTCATAATGTATACGTAGTATCAGAGACATATAATAGTATACAAAAATATTTCAGTGACCGCCGTGGATAGAAAACTATTGAAATTGATAATATATATAAATAGCAAATACACTTTATCTATACAGTACATGTATGATCATAGTATACAACAAAAACGCAAAAAGTAATTGTTCTGTCCCAAGTACTTATGCGAATTATGTTTAATTTCAAAACAGGCCTAAACGAAATTATTTCTCAAAAAATCAGTCCGATGACAGAAACAATATATGGACGCCTATATTTTCGTTTTCCTCCCAAAGTAACCCAAACTGAAATACTTTAAGCAAGGGTGACAAATGCTAGAACACACCCGCGAAATCGCGGGCATCCAGAGCGTGGTTGAACGTATGTAAAGTGTTGTAGGATAAATTTTTGTAAAAAAAAATAATGACTGGAGAATTTCAGGAAAGGTTATAAAAGTTATAGGTACTTGGGGACAGGACAATTGTTTTAAACGGTGGAAGTCTTTTATATTTCTCAAAAATTCAGTCCGATGACGGAAACAATATATGGACGCCTATTTTTTCGTTTTCCTCCTAAAATAACCCAAACTGAAATACTTTAAGCAAGGGTGACAAATGCTAGAACACATCCGCGAAATCGCGGGCATCCAGAGTGTGGTAGAAAGTATGTAAAGTGTTGTAGGATAAATTTTTGTAAAAAAAAATAATGACTGGAGAATTTCAGGAAAGGTTATAAAAGTTATAGGTACTTGGGGACAGGACAATTGTTTTTCAACCCCTTCTCCTTTTTTCCCAAAATTTCCAACTTTTTTGTTTTCTATTTATTTCAATATGAACATACGTTTAGTATGTTATGAACATACATTACTATAAATAAAGTGTGTTTGCTTTTTACTATCAATTCTCAGTTAACTAATCAATCCACGGCGGTCATTGATGTATTATATAGACCCTCTCTATTTAATATACTTAGTGACCCGATGAATTTTTGTAACAGATTTTATGACTGAAGAATTTCAGAAAAGGTTTCAAAAGTTATAGGTACTTTGGGACATGACAATTGGTTTTCTAGCCCGGCTTCTATTTTCTTCCTCCAAAACTCCTATATTTTTTTTCTATTGATTTCAATAATGTTAGCGTTTATCTGTATATTATGAACATACATTACTATACATGCCAAGAAATTGCCTCCGTTGAAATTCTGCAAACACACCATAGAGCAAATTACATGGATGATTAATTTTGACCATTTGGTATATGGCCGTGTTCTAAGCGACACGTACATGAAGGTCATACATTAATTTCTTGAATGAAATCAAATCTTTAGCTACTAATGACTGCCGTAGGGGGTCGACCGGAATTTTTAGCGAGGATTTCTTGGCATGAATAAAGTGTATTTGCTTTTTACTATCAACTCTCAATTTACTAATCGATCCATGGCGGTCATTGACATATTATATAGACCCTCTTTATTTAATAAACTCAGTGACCTCCGTGGATAGTAAACTTGAAAATGATAGCAGATAGCAAATACACGTTTTTCATATTTTTTGGTATGTACAAAGTACAGAAAAAACGCGAACCGGATGTCTAGTCTGACTTAAAATTTCGTTCAATGACGACAAAATATCCGGAAGTAGTTTTTTCGTTTTTCACCCAAAATAACCCAAACAGAATAATCAAAAGAATGGATGACAAATGCGACAATACATGGTACCTATAGGACACAGAGGCATGATGATTAATTTATTGTAAAAGGAAGAGAAGCGACACACAAAATGAGGTCTTCTAGTTTAATAGTATAGAAGATATGTAACGCTTTTGTTAATATGCACCCTGCCAGGTTCAGGTAATTATTCTGCTCCGATAAGGACCCTTTGTTTAGTAAATTTTAAAAAGTTAACATGTAAAGAGAACGTAATTGTATTCTACATAGTGTTTTCAAAGACTTATTAATAACCCCCATAGAAAGATAACAAAAATAAACTTTTGAAACCCATTTTATCAATATAATTCATGAGTCATGAAATAAATTCTACGATAAACTGAAAGAGAAAGAGAGAAAAATATGCCTAATTTTATTATTACATTTCGTCACTTGATATTACAATATTTAAACAATAAAATCATTTCATAATTATCTTAAATAGACATCTATCAGATTACATGCTTTTCTCGTAGACATTTTTAGCAGTCTATTTACCTTTCTTACCTGCAACCTATAAATAGATAAATGAGAATTTTATAATCTATTAATAGATAAATCATCGACATGTTTAAACAAAAGTGGATTTCGGGCGGCATAGTATAAAGCGTAGATTTTGTATCTGCACGTTAAAATGCAGTCCAAATGCAATGCTTCCAAGAACTTAGAGAAGGAAAATAATCTTGGAATTTGCTTTAAAAAGCCATGTTTCATATCATACGCAACACCGACAGCTCGAATAAGGTCATATTCAACCTGGACACGAAGTTCTCCAAAGCCTGTAGATCTGGCTGATGCAGGATTCTTCTATACAGGTAAGCATCAAATTTACTTTATTTCTAAGCAAATATATCTTTTCATAAATAATCATTGCCGGTTTATATTATCTCTTTCGTGTTATATAAGTCGTCGATATTTCGATTTGTTTTTACTCCACTGACATGTTTATTATAATGGTTGATTCTTATCTTCAAAATTATTGATAGTGAACCAAATGCCAAATAAACAATGATTTATTTTTTTCAATTTGCGCATTTAAATAGTTGTTATATTGCCATCGAAGACGGTACTAATTGTAGAAAACAATGGCAGTCCGTCCGTCCGTCCGTCAACTCCCCATAAGATAACTAAATTTCGCTTTATCCAATTCTCATTTTACGTTAATCTATCATTTTTATCATGGATATGTACTGTGTAACATATAATGCAGCAACACTTGCCTTGCTGATGTTGTTTGATTTGTAAAATTGTCGATATCACTTATTTTGGAAAAAGGGAGCCGTCATTATTGAATTAATGTCTTAAAGGGAATTTTGTAAAAGAAGACTGCTGTCAGCATGATTTCCCCTCTGTTTCAGGTACAGAAGATATGGTCCAGTGTTTTTACTGTGGTTTAAAACTGAAAAGTTGGGATGTTTTCGATAATCCATGGGTAGAACATGCTCGACACGGGAAGAACTGCCCTCATGTCAGTAATGTGAAAGGAGATCAACTCTATAAACAGCTGAAACAGGTAAAATATAAAGTCTTGTTCTGATAACACACAAGTAACTATTTTTTTTATTTATTAGATTATTTTCATAACTTTGATGTTCAGAAAAATTAGAATAGTTCTGCAAAGAGTAAAGAAAACTTAAAATAGTTCAGTAAAGAGTAAAGGAACTTTAGAATAGTTCTGTAAAAAGTTACCTGAAACATTTAATAGTGTATCTCTCATAAAACTAGTTGTTCTCTAATGTATCATCATTTTCTTTTTCCCCAGGTCGAAGAGGATGAACTCTCGAATAAACCAGGTAATAGCAATCTTAAGTAAATATTTTTTGTAATGGAAAAACGCAATTTTTGCAAATTTTGTTGTGTTTATGAGCAGTTCATAAAACTTACTATAAAATTCGGTTACATAAGCTTTCATTAATCGGTTTGACTTGAATTTTGGACTTATGGAGTAATGCAACTTTTTGATTGATATTAATAAATCCCAACAATTTGAATCACGCTCTTGCAAAATATAGGAGGGACTCAGAAGGCCGAAAACGACAACGGGAAAGACACGAGAGTTAAAATAGCAAACAACGCCTTACTTATCAAATAACGAACTTGCAAAACCGATCTCTGTCCTAGTATTTATAAATTAAAATTTATTTTCCAAAGTCAAATATAACAAGAAAAGAATTTTGAAATATCAATATCAGCATGCCAAATACGAATATTGCCCGAAATTAGGCCTGAGTTGTAGATTCATTAAATAAACAGTTTTTTCTTTAATTTCTCTTTATATTTCTTATTTTTGAAATTACATTTTTTTAAATATATGTATTTATGAACATTTTCTACATGATGCACTGAAAAAATGATGCACTATAGAAGTATGTAAACTCAGGACGAAGTCTGCGGTCGATATATACATGTATAGACCTCACACAAAGACAAGAATTATTAAATTATTATTACAAATAAGCCAGATGGTTTCAAGAGCAAAATTATGGCACTCAGAGTAAAATCCTTTACGGCTTCTGATTGGATGATAAGGATTGGAATTACTTTAAATCGAAAGCTTTTCCAGGTTTTAAAATTCCAGAAATCAAGTTCACATTACAAAGTATAGAAAAATCTTCCAATTTCTGCGCGTCGGGGCCTTTACAAATATGCTTTTTTCATTAAAGCGAAAAAATAGACAATTTTTTCAACTGCATTTTAAATCAGTTTTTGCCGCATGACCATGTATATTTTTTTTTGTTATGCAACACATGCATTTCTGGTAACTAGAACTGCGATCGGGTTTTCTCTAGTTTGTGTATTCTTGAGTTATAAAATACGGAACACCACTGGAAACCAGAAAGTATAGCACAAATTCATTTGAATGTTTTTGTTATTGTGTCGGTTATTCTATAAGTAACAGTGCAATATAACTTTTATTTGAAATTAAAAAGAAAATCACGTGTTGATTTTAAGTAATATCCAATCCGCAAACGTTATGAAACCTAAAAGCTGCGTCGGATAGTAACCGACCTTATGCAAGTCAATTGGCCCCTTGTATCAATATAAAAAAAAAAATATCTACCTAGGTTGATCACTGTCCAATTACTGATGGGCGTTTTACTTTGAACTTATTTACTGAATCTGAAGTGGAAAAATATGTGTCACTCCATTTATCCAAAAGTCAGCCTTAACGACCAAGAAAGATTTTCTAACCGCATTTCATATTGTTTTCATATAGTCATTTACAATCGGATAGGACTAGTAAAGGGAGATAGCGTATTTAAAATTTATGACACAATATCTCTACATGCACTTTCAGTTTTCTTTTCAAGCTTATTGTTAAATTATTTTAGTACTAAAAAGATGCCTTTATTCGGATGATTTGATCTGTACAACAGCAGCACAGGCTTTGGTCAGTATGGGATGTTACAAGGAACAAAATATAATGGACGCAATCAAACAAGTGGTAACAGAGAAAGGTATCTATCAAATACATGTATTTGTAGAGTTTTTAGATAAATTACTTTAATTAGCCATAAATTTATAAAACGACTTGATTTTAAGATAGAGAATGCTTCTTTAAAAAAAATATATCGCAATAACTACCTAATATCATGATTACGGATTATTTTCTGAAAATCTACAAAATCTCATGAGGGAATCCATTTAGATAAACTCGCAAATTTTATAAACCCAAGAAATAAAAAAATATTTTTGACAGCACAACTACCAGTGTTTCTGTACATTTCCCAAAAAGGCAAGTTATAAGAGCAGCATACATCAATTAAGAAAACAGCTTTGTGTGACATACTTGGGTCATTATAAAAAAAAACATGCAAATTTAGATGAGGGAATATTTGGAAAAAATATGTCATTGTTTAAAACATGTAAATGTGCCCCTTTATTCTATAGTATGGTAGCAACTATATTCAGAAATATGCAATGTGAAAATGAAGAAATTCAGGTACTAATCATTATAATTGTTAAATATCAAACAACTGTTCCGATTTTTTGTTAAGGTTGAAATTACTACTTCATTGCTATATCTATGCATTCTATTTAAACATAAATTTCAGAATAAAGTTTACAAGTTATTGTTTTAATGTGTACCATTTTAGAAGTATCCGTTATATTTGTTTTAGATACAGTGGAATTCCATGCGTTAGACATTTTAATGGTTTTACAAAAATATTCCTGACGACTCATCTATGGCCAAACTATTTGCGAAGCCAATGGTAAGTCTTGCCAGTCATATTTTTCACTCTTCGGAGTAGTAGCCTGGTATGTGTGTGAATAAAGATTATCAGTGTCAGATGCCCTTTCTGATTTGCTGAATATTTTTTTCTTAAAACCAAGTACTAACGAACTCTTCATTTGTTAAATAGCCTTTGATATGCAAACTGATACGAAGGGTTAACTTGGGTTTAGACAATACATGTTCAGTTGACTGTTTTCACACGACATTAAACTTTTGTTAATACGCAGCCAAACTCCGATTTCGAAAAGAACATCAATTCTAATAAGGCGTGCTTCTTTCGCTTTGTGAATAAACGCATGCTCTAAATCAAATAAAATTTGTTTGCATATGCGTATATCGACTACTGCAGAATAATCAATTTTATCAAATTGGCATGTATTCATAATATTTCATTCATTTACTTTTAAAACACTTCCAAACTCTTAAATGATTCACATGTTGTTACTAATTCATTTATTATGACTGTAATGTGTTGCATTGGAAATTGATATATTTGACCTAGATACGACAACCGGTCATGATGGCTGTTCTAATCACCTCCCTCTAAAAAAAATCACATTGCCAGTACAAACAAAAAGGGAGGTTCGGGAAGTCTGCACTTATACACATCGGACATAGAAATTAGCTTAATTGTCCTAATTAGAATCAAAATAATTGATGCAAGCTATACTTTATTGTAGTTTTAACATGGCATTATATTCGTGTTATTTTAGCCCTAACTATCGATCGGGCAAAAATAATCACGAATATAATGCCTACCCATGTTAAAACTACAATAAAGTATAATAGCTTGCATCAATTATTTTTTAAATCCAACAAGCGCCATGTTACAAGATTCCTTGTAAAACTATGAGAAAGGTTCGCGAGTAAATGTGTTTCTATCCTTCCACTAGCACTTGATATACAAGTAATATTATAATTAACTAAAGATTTAAGATTTTTAGACACAAAAACTTTGCATTAATTAATCTAAGTTATTTCATATCGGTTAAGAATAAGGTTATCTTATTGGATAAAAAGAGGCCACATGACATTCTTTATTCTTTAGTAATAAGTTCCATCGGTCATTAACAGAAAAAACGGACCGGAAAACCGGTCGTTAACAGACTTTTACATGATAATGACCGATGGGGCGTGGTTTGTCTGTTTGAGTGACGTTCCGTAATAAAACGCACGTGATTCAGAAGTGTTTGCAGTTTACAGTTAGGAAAATGGAAGATTTCGTAGGACGGTGGTATTGACCGCGACAGCGCCTTTGGCTCAGTCATTATCGCTGTCTCAGTCAATACCACTGTCCTGTGGGCAGTCCATATATCACGATAATGACCAGTTTTTCAATAACTACAAGAACACAACCGCGAAATCGCGGGCATATACAGCTTGTGAACTGTTAATTGTAGGAAGATTTTTTGTAACAGATATTATGTATGGAGAATTTCATAAAAGGTATCAAAAGCCCTCTCCCTTTTTCCAAAGTCCGATATTTGTTTCCTTTCTATTTAAATCAATTATTTTCGTGTTTCTGGCCTCATACAACAATTATTCTTCTCCTTTTCTACAATGCATCTTTTGGTAAAAGTCAAGTTAAATAAAAAAAATTGCACCGCTTCAAACATGAAATAAATGTAACTGCTTATAATTATATAGACCATTATTAGTGTAATAAAATTTGCTTCTAGCATCAATCAGCGCTTTTTCTTTTGAGAACCCTATTAACATTCCAATGGTAGGATATGAATCTTGTATAAATGATTAAGACCGACTTAGCCGGGCTAAGTTGAGGGGTGGTCGGAGGGATCCTGATCCCGAAATCCCGAGAATTTAAAGAAATTCATATCCCAAAATCCTGAAAATTGAAAAATATAATCCCGGACCCCGTAAGGATTAATTGCAATCTCCAAATCTCGAACTTAAAACACCCGATCCCGACGTCCCGAAAAAGGTTCTGCCTCCATCTAATCTCTACCCTACATTCATTTTTGCCAAATCACTACTATCACTTTCAACAGTAAGCTTTTATGTCCCATTAATGGGCATTATGTTTTCTCAGTAGTCTGTACATCCGTCCTTTCATTAGTTCGTTCGTCCGTCCGTCCGTCTTTCCCGCTTCAGGTTAAAGTTTTTGGTCGAGGTAGTTTTTGATGAAGTTGAAGTCCAATCAACTCGAAACTAAGTAAATATAGTGCCGATTTACAATTTGTAGATTTAAAAATCGTAGATAATATAAAATATTCTGAAAAATAAGTATTTCTATTTATTGCAACTTACCTCAAGAAGTAAAGCGGTCTTCTAAATCACAACAACAAACAACTCCTCTAAGTTTACTTCTGAAACTGTAAAGGTCATTGTTTTAAATATCAACTTGAACACACCCGCGAAATCGCGGGCATATAGAGCTTGTAAACTGTTGTAGGATGATTTTTTGTAAAAGATATTATTGGATGGAGAAATTCATAAAATGTATTATAAGCCCTCTCCCTTTTTCCAAAGTCCGATATTTGTTTCTTTTCTGTTAAATACAATTACTTTCGTGTTTCTGGCCTCAGACTACAATTATTCTTCTCCTTTGCTAAAATGAATCTTTTGGTAAAAGTTAAATTAAGTTAAAAATTTGCACCGTTTCAAACATAAAATAACTGCTTATATATATATAGAGAGAGAGACCATTATTAGTCTAACAAAGTATGCTTCTAGGACAATTAATCCATCAGTGCTTTTTCTTTTGAGAGCCTTATTAACATGTCAATGGCAGGATATGAATCTTGTATAAATGACTAAGACCGACTGAGGCTAATTTGAGGGGTGTCGGAGGAGTCCTGATCCCGAAATCCCGGGCTTAAAAATGAAATCCCGAGATGCATAATTTAACGAAATTCACATCCCGAAATCTCGAAATCGAAAAATATGTTCCCGGATCCCGTAAGGATCAATCCCCAAATCCCGAGCTTAAAAACACCTGATCCCGACGTCCCAAAAAAGGTCCTCCCTCCCTCTAATCTCTACCCTACTTTCATTTTTGCCAAATCACTACTTTCACTTTCAACAACAAATGTGTATGCCCCATTCATGGGCATTATGTTTTCTAGCCTTGCCTTCGTTCGTTTGTTCGTCCGTCCGTCCGTCCATCTGTCCCGCTTCAGGTTAACGTTTGTGGTCGAGGTAGTTTTTGATGAAGTTGAAGTCCAATCAACTCAAAACTTCCGTGTACTATGGACACATTCTTCTTTCTACATGTTTTACTTATTTTAATATATATGCAGCTAGTGGCATCCCTTAAATAGTAAACATTTCAAAGAAAGCAGTAGACATAATACAGAGTCTCTATATATTAAGGTAGTATAATCGTAGTTTACATGTAGATAAACTCGAAAACTAATTGTCCACTATAAGGAGGTATAATAGTTGTGGTTCTTGCGATCTAAACACCATGATATGGAGAACGCTCTGATTGGCGTATTTATTATTCAGTTTTGTTATCTATCATACGATTGGTTGTACTTGTGCATGTTTCAAACCGGAAGTCTTTTCTATGACTAAAAGTCAGTCTGATGACGGTATCAATATACGGACTCCTTTTTTGTCGTTTTTCTCCAAAAATAACTCAATCTGAATAATCATAAGAAAGGATGACAAATGTACGGAAAACATATTCATAACTTCGTGATATTTTTCAAGTGTTAAATCACAGAAGCGAGAGATATAAAAGGGATCTTCGAACTTATCAGTCGAAAAAAAACCTGACAATGTCATGGTTAAAAACACAATCAACAGTTCACAAAACACAACATAATAAATTAAAGACTGCGCAACACGAACTTCTTATATAAAGTTGACATTGCGATGTTGATAATATCGACAAAACATCGTGCACTGGACATAGTTTTATTCAGTGGTTACATTTGTATTCTTATCCATACAACATCGTGTTAACATTGTATACATTGCGATGTTAACGATGTCGACGATGTAAACAATATATAAGGGTTCAAATAATTTATACGATGTTGACACAACATCGTGTTAACATTGTATACATCGCGATGTTAACGATGTCAACGATGTAAACAATATATAAGGGTTGAAACAATGTATACGATGTTGAAACAACATCGTGTTAACATTATATACATCGCGATGTAAACAATGTAAACACAATATATTTTATAGATTGTATACATCGCGATGTTAACAATGTCAAAGATGTAAACAATATATAAGGGTTCAAACAATGTAAACAATGTTGACACAATATCGTGTTAACATTGTAGATATTGCGATGTCTACAATATTGATTAATCATCGTGCACTGGACATGAATGGCTGATCTCAGGTGCTCCGGTTGGGTAAGCCGATACTACACCACTAGTGGCACCCGTCGTGTTGCTCATGTATGTATAAATTTGGTGTCTATTTCGGTAGGCCACATTCGAGGAAAAATGGACATGATTGTGGTTACTTCAATTGGAACATATCTGTCGTTATTTGTGAAACACATCTTCCATAATAGAACGGTCAACTAATTTGCAATGGTGTCTATAAATATTCAGTCGGACTATCAGTCGGACTATTTAGGTATGTGTTACTGTAAATTAGATCAATCATTACTTTTAATTTATTTCAGGACAAATCACTGGGAGAAACGGGTGCACTGAACCTGTTATCAGATTGCTGATATTAGTTCTGGTTGGACTGACTGTCAGACATTTATGAAAAATGAAGAAAAAAAACAGTAAACATGGCGTGTACATATTGACTGTAACATTAACTTACTATGTTATATCAAAGTCTACTAGTAGTATATTCAGTAGTGATAGGAAACAGGATTTCCTTATGGAGACCTTTGATGAACAAGAAAAACACTAATGTAAAAAATAAATAAATATATGTTACATAAAAGTTAAGTTTGTATAATATAGAACAGAATTCAAACAGATATTTTATTTTGTATGAATATAACATGTGTTATAAAACATCAATAATACAAAATCACGACCAAACACGAAAACCAGAAAAGTGTTTATCATAATATATGTTCCATACACAAAGAACTAAAACAAGGATCAAGTTAGGAGTATATTATAACTACAGACTACCAAAAACCATCAATGCCACATTCATTGAATGACCTATGTCAAGATGAACTTGAGGCATGGTGATACTAGCTCTTATTAAATTGTAAAAGGGCATCACTTGCTTTTTGGATAAAGAACGTCTAATTAACAGTAAACATATTTAACAGTAGAAACCTTAAAATAAGAATAATTATGATATTGAAATGATGCTCATAAATCCTGTATTATTTGTGTGCGCTCTTAGGTAGATACTTCGTATCTTGTATAAATAAGAAGATGTGGTAGGAATACAATGAGACAACTCGCCATCCTAGTCACAATGTATAAACAATTAACAATTA
Organism: Mytilus galloprovincialis; assembly: GCF_965363235.1. Lineage (NCBI taxonomy): Eukaryota > Metazoa > Mollusca > Bivalvia > Mytilida > Mytilidae > Mytilus > Mytilus galloprovincialis. The sequence goes on from NC_134847.1 coordinate 88,337,341, forward strand.
TAGGTAAAAGAATGGCTTTCAACACGAAACCTTGTCTTACACATAACAGTAAGCTATAAAGGCTTCGACAATGACTAGTGCAAAACGATACAACCAGGAAGATTTTAATCTATATAATTACCAGAAACGAGAAACACGTATGAACCACACCAAGAAAGGAAAACCACTGAAAACAACCTCCTATTGTTTTTTGTTTTTCTGCTTAATTCTGACTTGCTGAACCGGGTCATTTCTGACTGATTCTACAGTTTGTTCTTCTATTGTGCTTTTACTCCACTATCCCATTAGGAGGAGGGTAGAAAACCACTCACAAGAATGTTAAGCTTGGTGTGTCTCTCCTAAGGCATGTCCCTTTAATTCAGGATGGTTGTTTGTTTTGATGTATGTCATTTTTTCAATTCTTTTTTGTAGTATAGATAAGGCCGTTTGTTTTTCCGTTTAAATAATTTCACAATTTGCGGATGAACACTATCAGGGTTATGATCTAAGAATCAGATACCAGTCAACCTCTTAGGTCTCTAGACATTGTTTTATTCAGTGGTTACATTTGTATTCTTATCCATACAATGTACTAATTGAAATATTCTTATTCTTAACACTTGCATCTTATCTATAAAAAAAAAAAACACAGAAAAAAAGAAGAAGTTGAATCATTGCCAATAAGACAACTCTTAACCGGAGACCATATGACGTAGAAGTCTACAATTCTAAATCACATTAGGGCCTTCAATTAATGAGCAAAACCCATGTAGCATATATAACTATAAAAGCACCTGTATGCATGACGAGTGAAGAACAATTCGAACGACAAACTAACGTCCTGATTATGTACAAAACTGGCAATTTACGAAAAACAAACCTGATATACAGTAACAAACGACAACCACTAACTGATTACAGAGTTCAGACACACAAAGAATGTGGTGGGATTGAATATGTTTCCTGCCCCTCCTCCTCCCCCCAAAAAAAGAAAACTGGCAAAACTTGATAAAAACCGTCAGAATATAACATAAAAAGTTATTCTCTTTGTTTTAGACCTTTATTGGTGCTGTTGTAGGTACACTGTCATTCTTCTACGATTAAATCCATGTAGAACGGAGTGTTTTAGTACTTACAGTATTTAAATGAGACTTTCTATAGTGAAATGTAAATAAAATTGATAGTGTCTTAGATAATTAATATGTATAATGAAACTTATATAACTTAAACTAACAGAACAAATATTAAAAAGGGCGGATCCAGGATGTTGTGCTGAGCAGGCGAGACATTTCATAATTTCGCTGATCGGATCAATGCTGAAAAATTGTTAAGGATTTTTAAGACAAAAAAATGATGAAATTTCATAAGGCATTTCGTCAAATGTTAAAAAATATCAAACTTATTTTCTTTTAATGTCTTTACCTAAATCAGGTCGTTTGTTTTCTCATTGAATTATTTTACATTAGTGGTCATATATGGCTTGTTATACCTATGTAGTACATACTTTGCTCATTGTTAAAGGCTGTATGATGACCTTCGGTTGCTAATTTTTTGCGTTGTCTTATTCTTGTTCTTATTATTAAATTACTCCATTTCTTTGTGAATTTCCGTTATTCCGCAAATAATATCGTCCATCTATTTGATATGTGGCACTTTTATCGCTGAACGATTAGAAATTCTCAAACTATTGTATGCAGTACATTTTTATAACAATGTTACTATGCAGAAACCTGCAAATTAGAACTTAATCAAACACTTATGGTCTGTTGATAGAGATAAGTAGATGTGTTATGAGTGCCAATGTGACAACTTTCCGTCTAAGTCACAATTTATAAAAGCAAACCATTATAGGTCAAAGTACGGTCTTCAACACGGAGTCTTGGCTCACGTTGAACAGCAAGCTATAAAGGGCCCCAAAAATTACAAGTGTAAATTTTAAACCATTCAAACGGGAAAACAACAGTCAAATCGGAAAAATATGTTGAGTTTGGATTGTGTCTTGACTTCACATCTGATTTTCGTACGTATTAAATGACACCTAGTTTAGACTTAACCGGATCTGTGGAGACCACTTTGTGGATTTCTATCATATATGCTCATTGAACTCCTAAAACGTAGGACGACTATGACGTTCGTAAGTTCGATCATTAAATACTTCACTATTTAAAAATAAATTGTTATATTAACTTTAGATATCAACAAAGGCGTGTGACATTCCTACCTTTGTTAGACATACTTATATATATAGCATGCAGCAACACCATTGTAATATGTATATGCATATGACACAGAAACCAAGAATTATAGAACTTACCAGTTTTAATATAAACATAAATAATTTAAAAGTACACGTGATAATTTTATTTTAAGTAATCAACATTTCGAAATATGTTCAAATTTTAAAACAACTTCATTTGGAACTTTTATGTGCCAGAAATACACGCCGGGGATCTTTGATAGTAGTCAAAACAGATATCATTGTTGTCGTTATTCTTCATTATAAGATCGGTAGATGTACCAGTGTTCATTTAAAAGCTATTCCTAGGATTGAATGAAAAGGTAAGATCATTTTTGTTTTTTCTAAGTATTTTTTTAGGCAACAGTTTGTTATTGTATATAATTGACTTGGACTGATGTTATGTATGGTCACACAAGTTGGCAGTTTAACACATAATTGCAAAATAGTTATTTTTATATTTTCCTTTATAAACTTATGAAGTTGCACAGAGCGTTTAAAGAAGTTGCATACGTGAACAATAGTTTATCAGTTCAATGACAAAAATATTACTCACTTTAACTGATTAAAGCTTTTACATTTACATTTGATAAAATAGTTTACCTATATAGTTTAAATAATATATACTCGATAAAAAAAAAACATTAAGTTTAAATCGTTAAAAATTTAACTATTTTTCCAAAACATCGCCATTTTTTATTATATCTAACACCATACTATTAATGCATAGATATTAAACCAATTCAATTGACAACGGTTCACATATCAGTCTTCTTAAACAATCATTTCAAGCCGCTTTTTATTTTAAATATTATTGGCATTTCAGGGAAGATAGCAATTTTCAGAAATGTGTATTTTTCAATTGAAAGACACAAAATAGACCTTTTTACTAAGTAAAAGAGGGGCGAAACATACCGGAGGGAGTCAAACTCATAGATCGAAAATAAACTGAGTCAGTCACACACCAGTAAAAACATGTTTTCTCTTAATATTTACACGTCAAGGTCATAGCGGACTTATTGCCACCTTGGCAACGGAGATCAGTGATTTCTCCAATAATATACAAAGCACTCGCATGTATTGCACATGATAAAAAATCTTTTCAAATTTGTTTCCATTCTGAAAAGCTGAAAATTTTGAAACGTTAGAAACGTAGAACAGTAGCCTGAGTTCCTGACGCAATATTATCAATACCTTAAGCAAACTTACACTCTTAGGAGAGGTTGCAAAACGAATTGAATCGACTGGCGTAGACAATTCAATGTTTAAAAAGTGTCCAAACTCTTTCATCAAATGAACTTAAAGTTTGAGGCCAAAATCGGCCCTTACCGGACCTACTCCTTTGTTTTTTCATGTTGTGTCCATTTTGGCTTTATAGTCCGGTATTTAGGTATGCATAGAAAGGTTTCAGAATGATACGATTTGGGAGTTGCTGAGGAAGGTTGAATTAGAAATTTTTTCGGACGCACGAAATTTAAAAATTATGTTATGGTGATTCTTTTTGTTGTTTAGTATATGTCTATCAGAACTAAAAATAGATCAAAAATTTCCAGTTAAAGTTTAAAATTAGAAATCAATTTAAAAGTTTGGTACACAAGGTAAGTCTAAAATCTGTTTCATTTTAACATTCTATTACATTAATCACCATGACGACCTGATAAATCATACCGACATATAAATAATTTTTAATCAAAATCTTCCATCAAACGTTGTAAATAATATTGTTATATAAACTAACTGCTTCGACCACGGGTGTTTGGAGAAAGGAGCCCCCTTTTTTCTAAAAATAAATGTGTTTAATTGTTGGGGTAAATATTTAAACTTATTTTTTGCAATTTTCTTTTGTTCAAATAAATAAAAAGATGTGGTATTAGTGCCAGTATGACAACTCTCCAGTCAAGTCACAATGTGTAAAAGTAAACAATTTTAGGCCAAAGTACGGACTTCAACATCGAGCCTTACCCCGAGCTCTGGCCCCTAAAAGACTAGTGTAAAACAACTCAAACAGGAAAACTAATGGTCTTATCTATTTTGGTGTATTTGAACCCACCCCTATTGAAAAAATGTCTATTTTTCGATTTTTAACACGACCTTGAAAGGTGAACAATGATCAAACTGTGTTTCTCTGTCATTCAAATATTACCTTATAGTTCCAGTAGTCCATCCATACTGACTGAAAGTAAATATGACCGGAGTGTCTTGCTGGGGATTTATTATTGGCAAGCCAGGTCTCCTAAATGTCCGTTTTTACAGATTTCTGACAAAATGGTGACCTAGATTTTACAGACAAGATTTATTTTTTCATATTAATTGTACCTTACGTGTGTTCCTGTACTACCTGAGTATGACTCTTCAAGTGCACGCAACTATGCTTAACCTCGCCACGTTTCACATATATCTGTCCTGATCAATGCGCCTGTCATTTAGTGGGTGTTTTTGGTTGCATAATGTATCTTTACTTTTGGTTAATTATTTTAGCGTTATCCAGACCCATTTTTTTCGAGCTTGAAATATTTTACATCTCATAATTTTTATGCCATTTATAGCATTCTATTGGAAATGGATTTCGTCGGCTTTGCTCATTGTTTAAGGCCGTGGTGTGAGGAATAGTACCCCTGTTTCGTCTGATCTCTGATGAATAGTAAGCATTCATACCACATATCCTTATCTATATATCAATGAGTCGCTATACAAGAGATGATAATCTAAAACATATTACATGTATGTACAAAACAGATGAAACATAACACATTGAATGTAATTTCATTTTCAGACAGATGATATTAGCAAAAAAACCAACACAAAATAGCAAAAATACGTGACCATATCTAAATTACAATAAAACATGTTGGCTGACTTTCCAGACCTATCTTAATATATTTACATTAGTAATACGAAATAACAATTTTTAATCACAAAATACACATTTATTATTGATAAAATATTATGTTTATGCACCTCGATATATATCAAAATATCTAAATGATAATATGTTATTTGTTTAAAGGATGTTGCTTCAATACAAGATAGTTGGATTGCTGATAGTTCCTGCTGCATTGGCCGCAGTTATTCCACAAAAAACAGCGGAAGAGTTACAGCAGCCAGGCCATCATTCTTTTAATGGATTACAAAAGTACACAGTTAATCCTACTAGTCTACTATCTCCGTACAAGAAACATTCTAACGCATACAAAATCATGTTCTATCCTTTAAATGATTATCATTCTGAATTCGGTGACTTTATCAAATACGATAATCATAGTAGAACTATAACCATTCTGAAAGATGGCTATGCGAGATTTAACATTGTTGTTGGTCTGAATACAAGACGTTTGCGGAATAGATCAATCAATTTCATGTTAAAACTGGTTGTTGGCGGCAAGGACAAATCAGTTAATGCTATGTATGTTGCACACAATCTAATTATACCATTAAGAATCGATACAACTATAGCAGTAAAGAGTGGCCAGGAAGTCGAAGTGGTAACAAATAATAACGCTATAGATCGAAGGCCCTTTTATACATCAATGGAAGTCACGTGCTTATAAAAAATCCAAGCCAGGATGATGAAACACGCCACTGTGTTATTAAATGCAAAGATAGAATTCTTGCAAGAGTATTCAAGCACCAGTGAATGCCATCAAACAGAAATTCCATATATTGGTTGTAATTTTATTTGCAATTCCATTCTCACATCCTTCGCATCGTTTCATATAGAAGAGGCAAAGAGCAATGTGAAAGTGTCTTGGATGTGGAGGAAAATATGCATAGAACCAATCGAAAGCGGAAGAACAAGCGCTAGTATATACGATGTAAGAAGGCACTATTACAGGCGCAATGTGTGCGCAACTATGGTATTACATACCAATTAAATGAAAGAAGAAAGTAATTGGACGATACAGTTACAATATTTCGTATACCTTGAAGACTGTGTGTGTGTTTACAATGGAACAGATTTCAGAAATCCATTCATTTCTTCATATCAGAATCTCAGCATTAAATGAATTTGACAACAATTAGATACATATAACATATTTTGAAAGTTTATTAATTAGCATATACATTTTAAGTAAATGTCAAAGTATGTATTAGTTTGAGAACAGAGTAATCGACGCCATAAAGATAGAGAATCTGATATTCAGTAGTTGTCGTTTGTTGATGTGGTTCATAAGTGTTTTTTATTTCCTAAGTTTCCTAGTTTGTTGGTGATTTGGTCATGGTTTTCTATGCTGGTGGATTTAATGATTGCAAATTAAGTGCCAAACGCTTTAGATTTTCTCTTGCCACTTCTGTTTTAGAAAAGTCGTTTTTGCTTCGCAACTGTTACATGTCTGTATGGGATATTTGGTATATGATATAGAACAGTCATTGTACATTTGTACCTTATCATTTGAAATTCTCTGTGCTAAACTGAACATGGGTCAATATGTGAATTATCTCTCCATATACATGTTTCATGTTAGAGTTTGTGCTAACGTTCACCAAAACCATAGATTCAGTGTGAAGCAACCTATGATATGAACTGTAGAGACATTTTGCGGATTACAATCAGCACACTGTCTTCTTTATTTCATGCAAAAGTATTAAGAAACCACGTACTTGTTCACAAGGTATCCATCAGCAGGAATAAATGGCACTTTACTCGGACACATTATTCTGACAATTCTTTGCTCTTACTCAGGCTTAATTAATGTCGCATGTTTAGCTGTGAAGCAGCAAATCCAAATCAAAAGTCTTTGGTTTTACCTTTCAAGTGTTCTAACCCACGACCCCTCGCACTTAGGTGGACACAGTACCACGAGACTACCGAAGCTGTTAAAAATGTTTACTATAGATACTTTGAACAGGACCGAAGAAAGCTTTAACTGGTTTGTGACGTCATGAAAAAAATATTTCAGAACTCATTCGGATTGATATCATTTATTTTGTGAATTAACATATTGTTGTGTATATGATCAATACGTGACGCTTAAATAAAAATAAATGACATCAATTTATTTTATCAAAGTGTCTCGTATTGATCTTACACAACAGTAAAATATTTACACAAGTACAATCACATAAGGTAAAAAAAACAACACCCAGCCTATAAAAACTTGTGAGACACTGTTATATACATGTAAACCTTGTGGTACCACCTCCTTATATAAATATACAATGTTTATGAATTTGGTATGATATATATGTTTGTATGTTTTGTATTGTCTTAGTATCAATTCTGTAATTTTGGATTTCAAACTAATAAAAATTACTTACTTACTTACTTACTTACTGTAAACCAGCTCCATCACACAATGTAAAAAAATTGAAAACAAAATAAGAAAATGATAAGAAATCTCATATATTTAACTATATTAAACACAAACTTAATGAAATGTTGCCCATCTTTTCCAATATAATATCTAATAAAGAGTGTCTTAACTACTGCGAAAGTCCTAGGCTATAAGTGTCGTATAGAGGGGACAAGTTTTACATCAAAATTAAAAGACTCGGAGGCTGACACAGAATTAAGAAAGTATTATACTCATTAGATAATACCTTTTATTATTTAAAAAAAAAAAAGCAATCTCTTAGTACCTGACGACTTGGGAGTACAACTTTTCGCTACATTTATACTTTCCACTTTAAACATAAGGATTCGGAAACCATTTTATGCTGGGGAAAAATCATTTTCAGTTCTGTCGAAATGTGTTAAAAATTTGTTCTTTGACACCAAATTGTATGCTATATGGAGAACCTAGTCGGATCCCAACAGATATTATAATCAAATATAAAATTATGTGTTTTTGGAACAAAAACAAGGCAGTATCATGCTTCAGAATATATTTAACTTTAAAAAAATATATTGCACGTTGTTTAAGTGAATTGACTACCCTTAATCAGCTGTAGACAGTTCTGGACTAAGCTAACTATGTTTGGAAATCCATTGAAAAAAGTCGTGAAACAAAATCTTTAAAGATGAATACATTCGAAATGGGATGGGCAAACTTGCACCAAGCGAGACGAAAAATGCACAATCTACTATAAGAGGACTCGATTCATCATTTTGTAAATCTCTTATATGACAGCTGAGGCTTTCCATACGTATTGATTATAAATATCTGTGGAAAACCCCATGTGTATTTTTAAGAGCAATTTAATATTTATAGATGTCTGCTGCATGATAATGGAAAACGGAAACACCAATTGGAAAATCCAAGGTAAGTGTGTCCAAGATTGCAGATTGCAGATCGAAGCTAAAATTAGCATGAAAGTGATGCACTTATATTAGACAAGTATATGGACCGACATTTACTCCCTGTACATGCTGTAGCTGATATAAGATAATTTCGTTTTTACTTACATCACGGTGGGTATGGTTGTCCTGCGAGAGAACGTACTGTGCTGGTGATTTGGTCCTGACGGGTGCTGGTGGGTCCTGATTCTGTGCTGGTGGGTTTGTTTACATTGTATCAGAACGGCAATAAAACGACTGTTTTGTTGCTTAATTTTTCTCTGATGTGTCATAAGTACCATGCAAAGTATATTACAACAATATTATATTGCAAAAGTCGTGCAAGTTCGTTAAACGGAATTGTCCTGACGCTGTGCTGGTGATAAGAAAAACGGTCCTGGTTCTGTGCTCCTATGTCCTGGTTCTGTGCTTTTATATTCTAGTTAAAAGTGGCATATATTCAAGATCATTGATGCTGTACTGTTATTGACTTATTAGCTGTTGTCTGCTTTCTTGAAATTGACATTGTTGTGAATGTGTTTACTGTTATTATGAGAGAAAAAATACCCCTATTTTTAATTTTTTTTTTAAACTAACTGTAATCTTATTTATTGGCCTGTTAATGGAACCCTTCTTGCCCCCTTTTAAGATAAGAAAATATGTTTACGATTTTCGGGATTACGATCATTTTGCAAGATCACCAAAATACGTTGTGATTTATACAATACTTATATAAAGTAGATGATGTGGTATGTTTGTTGTCAATGGACAAATTTCCATAAGAAACCAAAGGAAGTATGTGTTAACAACCATACGTCATCGTACGACCTTCAACAATAACCCATAAAATAAAAATGTAAAAGGTTTTGCATAAAAATGGAGAGCAAAAATAAAGAACAAAGGACTTTCTGAGCGTTTGAATCATGTCTTTAGCAACTTAAAACACATTTGTTTGTGAACAATTGAGTGCTGACTATAAGAATGACAATAGTATTGCGAGTTTGTTTGTTTGGTGTGGTTTGGGGGGGGGGGGATGGGGGTATGTTAGAGCGAGGTTACAGTGAAAGCTTGGAATAGTTTCCCGTAAGATTTAAAAGTTGTATTGTAAAAGAAAAATGTATCTTATAGCTATTAAGAATCACCTGCTGTAAGATTTTTCCAACAATTTTTTTTTTGTCTAAACGGTTATCAGGTTGGTTTTTTTTCGAAAGTTCGATAGAACACTAAAAAAAATCACTATTTTATGAAAGGGCAGGCTGAATATGTCAGAGAATTAAGACGAGATAACCTAGAGAAAACTAATAAAATATAGATTTCTTAGCTTTTTTATTTCAAAATAAATATTTTTGATAAAGAATTACGGGGGAGGAAGTGAACAATGTGTCCTTCTTTTCTAGATATAAATATTTTTCATGAATAAAAATAAAATGTGCCTTGATTATAATTGAAAATGAGTAAATGGAAAAAATACCCAACTAAAATACACTTTTATTTTAATATTGGTAATATCACTAAGCTTTTAAGTTTTGTGTGTCAAACACACCATCTCTGTAGTAATGACTCCTTACTAAGATATTTCACTTCATTCATTTTTTTTTCTGCATTTTTTTATTTGTGAATTCATAGAATTATTATATTAAAATGTAGCCTTAATTTATATTTAAAAAAAACTGAATCTAAAGCCAGATATATCAAACATTTTTGTTTCCATCTATCCGTTTTCAGGACTTTAACAATCAACAATAACACGCCTGGAAAGTAAAATGCGTACTCGGCTGTCTGTAATCGACCATTTTTAGACACCCCAGGCTCCTAAAAAAACAAGCCGGGGTGGGGGTTTAAAGATGCAAATTAAGTACTTATATCAATATTTTATCTTTTCGTGTACGGTTTATGACCCCTCCTGTGGCCTGTCAATTCCGAAATGTGCAAACTGCAATAGTATCAAAACAGCACAAGCAATGAATAATAGAGATATAATTTTGTACATATATCAAGGGGAAACTTCTTGCAAAGCATTATTATTTATAGTTCATTATTGTATTTTGCAGAAAAAGAGAATTTAGTGAAAATAAAATCACTATTTTTGTAGAAAATTCACAGACCTTTGTACAGAGATTTTTGTTATGTTTAGCATGGGATAAACACAATGGTTCATTACCGAGTAAAAAAAATCAAAATGTCTATCTACCTTGCACATTTCAGAAAATTCAGATCAGATAACGAAACTGGTTCCAGCAACATTTATAAGCAATTTAAGATTGTGACCCTCACAGTTTACATTCACCACAAATATTCTCGTTACAACGAATCATTTTAAATACAAAAAATACGTGTTGCATGCAGCCTTTTGTTTATCTATTAATATATGTATACGGATAAAGTTATGAAAGGCAGCAGGGTCATCAGGGTGAGGAGTCCATGTCATCTGAAATAAATGCTAATAGATATAGGAAGATGTGGTGTGAGTGCCAATGAGACAACTCTCCATACAAATAACAATTTAAAAAGTAAGCATAAATCTAGAAAGCGACATATAATCATGACATTAAAAAAAGTCTCTTCTTTTCGACTTTTTTCGAACAAATTGACACATAAAATGAATTATATAGTATTGTGGAATTTTTAACTTATTTTAGATACTATATATTGTTATCTGATATTGGACGAAAGATGTTGCCCTTTTATGTTATTATGTAATACAAGTTCAGATCATTTGAAAACACATATTAAACAGCCAAATGGATGCACAAGAGCTAAAATAGGAGTCATAGATCCTGTTGGCAACAATTATCTTGCTAATTTTATTGATTTTGTAACATTTGTTTCAAATATGACCAACTTCTTATCCAAAATCACCAGCACCGTATCAGGACCCACCAGCACAATGACAGGACCCACCAGCACAGTATCAGGACATGAATAAATTGAGAAAATGCTAAATTTTAATAAATTGCAATGTTTTTTCACAAAATTGTTTTGTCGTGTGGATTGCGGTATAGAAAGCGGACTCTATGAGCATTTTTGTTTTATTTTTTCAGTTCGAGATTTTCTGAAAATGAGCATTTTTGTGTTACGCTTACTGAAACAGTTTAGAGGGTCATTTTTTTAATGGTTTATATATGAACCCATAAGAAACGAAATTGAAAAATCTCCACTGTTTTCTTCCATTTTTTATGAGTGAAAACGTCAAAAATCATCATTTTCGTCTTTGTTTACATTTTTTCATTGATCACCAGCACCCGTCAGGACCGAATCACCAGCACAGTACGTTCTCTCGCAGGACAACCATACCCACCGTGTACATGAACATGTATACATTTTGTAACTTAAATTATAAGGACTCAGAAAATATAGACATGTTAAAAAAAATCGTTTAAAGGGTTAAATCTACCCAAAATATTAAAACAGTAGATTAAAGAATACGAAGAAAAATGAAAACAAACAGCATAACTAAAACGAAAGTTACGAAATTGTTACGCTTGTATCAACGGAAAAACAAGAATATTCTGTTAAACATTTAAAATTCGCCGTATTATCCAGTATAGTCATGGCTATACCATTCTGTAATGAAATCATAGGAAGTCTATGAAAAATGACAAAACTAAACCTAGTCTATATCAACAAACGGAGTCTGTAAAACAACTGTCATATTCCTGACTTTGTACAAGCATGGTTTGAAGAAGAAAAAGGTGGATTAAATCTAGTTTACCATCAACATGATCAACCTCAACTTGCATGACAGTTAACTTTAGTCCCATAAATAGTGTTAACAACCCTTACATCCCAGCTCCTTTGTTCTAACAGGGGTGATCTGATCTGAACCGGATCACCCCTACCAGATCACCCCTGTAAATTGTAAATTCCACTTTAAAACTTATAATTAATTATACGGATAAGACTATCTATCAAAATTCACGTAGAAAAAATCCAGTGTAACTATATGCTGTGATTCGAACTCAAGACCTTTAGCATATCAAGCCACGACACATACCACTACACCAGGACGACTGGATACGAACTAACAGTAATTTAACATACTTAAAGGAAGCAAGATCTTTTTATAAGTGGGGCGAGTTGGCAGACCTTTATTCAGTGGGGTTTAAACTTTTTTCGTTAATAAGTGAGTTGTCAGACTGATTGTTCAATTTGATTTTACACTTTTTCAAAAGTTGGGCGAGTCTGTAAACAAGAGTTGGGCGATTTTAATATAAAGTGGCGATATAGTGTGGGCCGATTGGCAAGTAGGGCGAGTTAACATTGATTGATATCTACTCATCTTGTTCGGGGGTCATAAAGGGTATACATCATATAGTAATATATAAAGTATATTATAATGGTTGTGTGGCGATCAAAACTAGATTTTATGAATTGTAAATGGTTTTCCGTCTAATCTAAAACAGCTGGGATGTAAAATAGTTATCCCACACGGAATTGGTGTGTCAGTGTGGGATAACTATTAAAGACAGACATACTTATTTAATGTTGATTCATTATTATACGTTGGATATCAATGTTACTAGATTACATGCATGGAGGATTATCACGAATTTAATTGTTCAACACAATGTGACTATGCAAATTAGCTAAAGGCTTTTATTCAGTCTTTTTCCAACCACGAGGTCCATCTCGGCGCCCACTCCCTTTCCTCAGTTAAAACTAGTCTCCACGAACAGTTTATAGTGCTGAATGTAGTGGTTAACACCAACAAATTCACCAATCAGTCGTGGAGCATTAGGCAAACATTTATTTTTGTATGGACACGTGTAACTTGGGTATCCATGTCTTCCTTCTTCGTATTGACTACAAATCCTCGACTGAATCCATAAGTATTAAATTAAGATTCAATTAAGCTTATGGTACAAGCTCCTCATAGTATGTTGGCCTTTTGTGTAACTTATTTAGCAGAATATTGTCGAAGCAAATGTTCAGGTCAAAAGTTATAAGGTGGCCGGCCTGGTTATATATCTGGCTTTGAAATTTAAATAAATAAAATATGGGAAGGGTGAAATGTGGAAACAGGAGACAGAACAATTCGGTCTAGATACACATGTTCATAATCAACTTTCAAAATCAACTTTTCCTACATCAAATGGATAAAAATGTCACATTTTAGGAACAATACTTTTATATATTCATAGTATACTTCCGGAGCACCTTAGACCACAACTAATTTTGATGAGGTTCGTTTTTATCAGTCTTTAGTTTTATATGTTGTGTTTCGTGTCCTATTATTAGTCTGTTAATCTTTTTCTTTTTTAGCCATGGCGTTGTCACCTATTTTTTCCTTGTGAACCCGAAATCTATACATATTGTCCAAAAAAAAAAATTCGCTCAAAAAGACATTATCGCAAAGACAAGAAATTATTTTCAGTATTGAAGCTCACACAAAAATGGTTGAAATAATGAATACATGTTTCAGAAAGGGTTCTGAAATAGATTTGTAGACTTGGGCCAATAACAAACTATAACATGTATAACTCAGACTTCTTTTTTCTAATCAGTATTATTCCTTTTATTCATTTTATTTTTAATCAGATAAACCATTTGTGGCTGCCCTTTATTCTGAAGATTTATGTCATACTACAGCCGTCAAGTCTCTGATGCAGTATAATTACCATAAAGTGGATATAATGGAAGCTGTTAGACGTTTTATCGACTTACATGGTACATATCATTTTGAAAACGACATTCCGTTTAAGATATATTTAACTTTCCGTTCTCTTATTCTGTCTTCAGTATATATTAATATATACTGGTCAAAACAGAAAAGTTTTAGACTTTTAGATTTTATCATTTATAATGAAGATACTAAGATATCAAGATTTTTTGGCAAATGGTATGCTCATTGTAAGCACAGAGGCAAAATCTCGAGCTTTGTGAAGTGAAATAACCTTCATATCCATCCAAATAAAATTCAGACGATTAGTATTATACCAGTCCACATTTTATTTACACTTGTTTACCTCTGGAGCTGTGAAATGACATTCTATGGGTGATATTCGAACGCATTTTCATCTTTCTTTTTGTACCTGTTTTTAACGAATATCATATAATTTAATATTCAGGTCACACGAACTTCAGAGCAGAAGATCTGTTGAAATTAATTATGGAGGGAAGTAAATGTCAGTATTCAGCGTCTTCGTCGATGTTGCACATAGAAACAGATTGTCCAGAAACAATAATACCTATTATTAAAGAGGAAGGTATTATGTTACTAAGAAATTATTACTTTTTTGTTGTGTTCTTGTTGTTTATTTTTTTGTGTAAATTTTTCTTTCCTCGACTGGTTAGGGAACATCTGAAGAAAAGTACAATATTTAACAAATGACGAATATATGTGCCTTAAGTCTTAGATGCATGATTTTTTTTAGTTGTTAGTGGCTTTAAACTAGCTGTCAGAAAACTGCGAGTGTTCTCAGATCTGTTCCTAGTGTCTTTGTGTTGTTCGGATGTTGTTTGGATGTACAAGTACCCGGCCACGTCCACTTGAATTTTTGTCAATCTGATGAGTTGAGCCTTTTTCAACTGATTATTATAGTTTGTTCCGCTAACATGTTTAACCCCGCCACATTATGTATGTATGTGCCTGTCCCAAGTCAAGAGCCTGTAATTCAGTGGTTGTCGTTTGTTTATGTGTTAATACATATTTGTTTTTCGTTCATTTTTTTTATATAAATAAGGCCGTTAGTATTCTCGTTTGAATTGTTTTACATTGTCATTTAGGGGCCTTTTATAGCTGACTATGCGGTATGGGCTTTGCTCATTGTGGAAGGCCGTACGGTGACCTACAGTTGTTAATGTCTGTGTCATTTTGGTCTCTTGTGGACAGTTGTCTCATTGGCAACCATACCACATCTTCTTTTTTTTTAATAATTATTCGAAATGAAGATATTAATGGATATGAATATAAGCTAAAGAAAGCATCACAAGTGTCGACCAAATGATATGCTATGATTTCTAATGAGATTTTTTGTTTAAACAACACGTTCATATCGTGATATTATTCTCTATAAAACCGAGCTGGTAGTTCTGTTGCTTTGTAAGTATCTACCTATTTAAGACTAAAAAAAAAGCAGTTAAAAAACTTTTTTTAAGGTGGAAAAGGGTTTTTAAAAGGTATCACTTAGTTTTGGATAAGTGATACCAGCTTTATTGTTGTTATCTTCTGGGATAAATATGATATAAATCATATATTACATTCTTTCAGATACAGAAAGTATTCTGGAAGAAAACAGACGGATCGAAGAAAGTAAACTTTGTAAAATATGTCTGGAAAATAAGGTGAACATTGTGTTTTTACCGTGTGGACATATTTGTGCTTGTTCGGACTGTTCACCAGCCATTCGGAAATGCGCCATCTGTCGTGAATTCATAAAAAATGTAATGAAAGTAGACGTTGTTTAAGCAGGAAGGTGTGTGATTTGCTTCTTAAAAATGTGAAAATATCCTTTAATTATTTTTTTTTCACTTACATCTTATATAAGACTATAACATAACTATTAATGTATATGTTTACTTTAAAGGTTTTTTGTAATGTTTTGCATAGTTTATGATAAGGCTTTGAAATAATATGATAAATGGAAATGGAATATTTGAATTGCTGCTAATAATGCATGATTATGTTGTCGTCTGTGTGTACTGTGTATTTAGATGTTGAATAAAGTTTTTGAACCTTTATGTATGTATGTAACAGAAAGGCGGATCCATTGAGATAATCACTTTCATATGTTTGTTTGTTTTTGTTCAAGTGTTGGTCCTGTACGAATTTTAAGCCATGTTTATGTTAAATGCATTGTTCGAGGAAAAAATAAAATTGAGAATGGAAATGGGGAATATGTCAAACAGACAACAACCCTACCAGAGAGCAGAACATAGCTAAAGTCCATGAATGGGTCTTCAGCGCAGCGAAAAAATCCTGCATCCGGAGGTGGTCTTCTGATGACCCCTAAATAAAATTACGTACTAGTTCGGTGACAATGAACGTCACACTAAACTCCAAAACATACAAATGAACTAAAATCAAAAAAACTTATAAGACTAACAATGGCCAGAGACTCCAAACTTTACACAGGCGCAAAAATGCCTACACACCATATGAAAAAATCTGAATCAGCCGTGTAGAAAGTACATTTTTTAATACGAATCAGTCCATTTCTTTTTACTTTTTCGTTGGCCATATATTGGGCTTTAGACGTTTTCCGTATACAATGTCTCTCAATAGTTGATGGGTGATGTTACCTCCGGGTGGTGATATAACTTTTACATTACTGCAACCGTAATTCCTGTACTGGAACAAAAAGATACAAAACTAACGGTAAATGACATAGATTTGCGTAAACTAACAAACCAGTTAATAGTTGTAACGCATCATTAATTATAATCAGAGGTTTTACATATTTCATGCATATTGTTACATCAATTTTAGAGCCTTTTTCGTTATTTGTTTATAATCTACTTTCCTTCAATCTGTCTATGAAGCAGAACATATCTATGTTAAGAAAGTAAAATAATATAAAGAGCTCGATATAACACATAAAATAATCCCTTGACACATAAAATAATCCCTTGACACATAAAATAATCCCTTGACACATAAAATAACGAAATACTTAAGCATGAACAACTTTTGTTTTTGTTTTACTGCCTTAATATATATACGCATAAGATCAGGATTGAGTTAACCATTGTTTGTCAGCGACACTAGTGAATTGATTCAGCCTGACATATATGAAAAAGAGGTTGAGGAGTATAGAAACAGACAGAAAGCCAAAGACATTAAGAGAATATTGACAGACTATCTTACTCTTATGTCTTTTTTCTGTGTACAGCCTTGGCATTGACACAGCAGGAAGAGACTATTTACAGAACAGTATCCAGTCAGACATCCTTTCTGTTTATTACAGTAGTCGTAACATCTTGGGGGATCATCCGGGCATCCATGGTTGTCTATAGATGCATGCACACCTACAATAAAACGTTATAACTTTAGCTTTCTAAACTCGCTGTATTTGTTTGCACCTGTCCTAAGTCAGGGACCTGATGTTCAGCAGTTTTCGTTGATGGTTATCGTAAGTGTTTCTCGGATCTCATTTTTCATATAAATTACACCGTTGGTCTTCCCCTTTAAATAGTTTTACATCAGTCACTTTATAGCTTGCTGTTCGGTGTGAGCCAAGGTTCCGTGTTGAAGACCGTATTTTGACCTATAATAGTTTTTCTTTTACAAATTGTGACTTGGATGGAGAGTTGTCTCATTGGTACTCATACCAAATCTTCTTACACCAAAAATGATTTTGTGTGTATCTATCCCATGTCATTTCTCCGGCATTTTATAAACGGAAAACTATTTTATACAGAGTGGAATCGTTCAATAGTTTCGCCGGGTTTGAGTGGTGTGCTTTGTGGGTATTTTGCATTATTGATTGTTTTCTTGGGAGAAAGTCCTATTGTTACTGTAAATCGTCGAACATTATTAATGCCTCAGGGGTCAAGTAATCAGTATTTGACCTACAGTTATCATTAACCCGTCTACACAGCTTCTGAGTTCCAATCCCGCTCGTTGACACGTGTGTTCGACAATCGACCTATTCTAGTTTACTAGCTACACAGGATTTGCCAGTCAGTTTTCTTAAAGTAGGTCGGTGTTTTTCCCGTACTCTGGTGTCCAGCACTTATAAAGCAGGCCGCCATAATATGGTCACGTGCACTTATAGTTGCGTTTAATTCACTACGGAAGAGATTTTGTGAAAACACTGATATAAATTGGGAATGGAAATGGAGAAAGCGTCAAAGAGCAAAAATCAACTGAGGACCATCAATGGGTCTTACCATCAATAGGTTTTTAACACAGCTAGCAAATCCCGCACAAAGTGGGGTGCTTCAGATGGCACTTAAACAAAAATGTATACTAGTTCAGTGAAAATTAAGGTCATACTAAACTTCAAAACAAATGAACTAAATTTGAAAAAACATACAAGACTAACAAATGCCTTAGGCTCATGACTTGAGACAAGCTAAACAATGAGGCCTGTTAAACATGTTTTGTAAGATCTCAACACCCTCCCCTCCCCTCCCCCTAATTTACCTCTAGCCAATATAGATAAAAACAGGCCCACTGCAATATGTACAGTAAAACTCAGTTTAAAAGAAGTCAGAGTCTGGTGTCAGAAAAGGTCACAAAAGAAACTAAGCAAAATGACAATAATATATAAATTATCAAAGGACTACTAGTAGTTACTGACAAGCTCCAAATCTCAATTAAACTGATTGACAGATTATGTCTTCATATTTAAGCTTGGACAACATTGTATTTTGAAATAAACTATTGTTTACACAGGGAAATTCATGTAAAGAATGAAGATAAATTGTTCGGCGAGAAGTGGAAAATATTTGTTTACAACTGGTTAGACTATGTACTTTTTGGTTTCATTGTTTGTTTGCCTCTGTAATATCTGGTGGTGATGCTACACAGTGGTAGTGGAATCTATTTTTCTCATGCTGATATACATGAGGGCAAATGTAAACGCTTTTTTCAATGATTTGTTATTTCTAAGAGACACTGTCATGCATGATCGCTTTTTTCTTTGTCGCCACATAAGGAGAATCTTATGGGAAACGAACAATGACAGACCAAGAACGATAAGCAAAGTATAATCAATCGGTAGGAGAAAGTATAATATTAGAATTCTTTTATTTTAAACTATTTCATAAAAGTATCACAACTTTGTGTTTTATATTGGTATGCTACATTTTATTGAAATAAGAAAATATACGTATCATGATATAAGTTTATTTTACTTACCATATATAATGGCGAAGACGAGCCAAAAAGCTAGCATCTTTTTCTTTTCAATGATCCATAATTTTATCATAAAAGTACAATTATATTAAACCTGTCATAAATATATCAAATTAAATCGCATTTGATAGGACATTCAATAGCATAAAGCAGCTGGTGTGTTGATGAGCGGTCATAAAAAGTCCGTAAATCAGTGATTTTAGTTAATCTGCTAAACAAACCTACAAATGAACAAGTGAAAAAACCTATATTTGTAGGGATAGTACGACGATTGGAATTTTCACGAACACATCTTATTGTTGGGAAAAAAATGAATCTGACTGGTCTGTCAGTAAACCACACAACCAAAAAACATATACGATATATGTTTATACATGTATATCATTTACTTAGCATTATAATTAGTTTTTGAATATATCACACGTAGACTGAAAACCAATATCAACCCTTTGTGATGTCATGTGGTCGGTCTGCTATGTTGTTAGCAGACTGAGCACGTTCGTAAATCGGTAGTGCATGATAAAACATAAACTATACCTAACGAGGCGATATGGAAAAGGCCTGTCTTAATTTACAAATAAACAAGTCATGAACGCATATATGTATATGTTTTTGGTAATAAGAGCGATTCGTCAACTGAGAAATTGCAAACATCATACAAACTAAGAATCGTAGACGATAAGACAAACGAATCTAACATAACAAAGTTTGAATGGGACAGCTTTATATCTACATATTAAGGATTGATATGATACGTTCGAGAGGATAAATATCATTGGCATATATTGGTGTTTTTATTTACGACATACTGTCATAGCTAAAGGGAGAAATTTTGCGCACTTTAAACGGGTTTTGCGCACTTAAATGAGTAGTTGCGCTTGTGCGTAATCAGGCTATATTTAATCTTTTTTGTTTTTGTTTGTTTGTTTATCTCCAATTTTTTTTTTCATTAGAGCTTGGTAGTGGTAAGTGTTATTGATGTTAGTGATTCCTAGTTATAATACATGAAATAAAAATGAATATGCTTTTGAGAGTACACTTGCGTGAGGTCTAAAACAATGGGTACAATTTATCACGATCCTTGTCATATTACCTATCACACTGCATTTCTTATTTTTCATATAATGTCAAACTACGTCCAAACTTTGCACGTGAGGTAATATTTATAACTTTGATTTTCTCACAGTCTGAAGCGGTTTTTGATATAATTAACGTATTTGTTACTTTGAGGTAAAATATATATAGTTTCTATACTGCGAAGAAAACATAATACAATACAATGACTTGTCTTTTTTTTTTAACAATACACACTTATTTTTTATGTTTTAAATTAAAAAAAAAGAGAGAGAGAGAGAGAAAAAATGCTATAAATGCCAGATTTGAATTATTTTAATGTCAAACATCAATTAAGTGTCTGTTTATAAACCGTAGTATAATAACACATCATTTCTTTTTAACTGAATATTTTAGGGAAGAATACAAACACACAACAGGTGAGGCACTTTTACATTTTCTGCCTAAGAAACAGTTCAACCTTGTAAAACAATTGTACATTTTCTACCTAAGAAACAGTTAACCTTGTAAAACAATTTTACATTTTCTACCTTAATAAGCAGTTAATTAACCTTGTAAAACCATTAATTTAATGTACACATTCACTTGTCTTGTTAGATAAAGAAAATTGTTTTTACATGTTTTTATGATAATTAAATTCGTTGGATTATGTGAACGGAAGTTTGGCTTTATCATAGTAAGAATTTTAACTCATATTCTTTATGATATTTATAATGAAAATATGTATCCATCTTTATACATAGTCAATTGTTTATCATAAGTTTATAAGATGAATTATTTTTCAGAAAATAAAAATTTTCAAAGTTTCATTTTAAGCATAATACAGTTTACGTTATGAAACATAAAACATGTGGCATACAAACTCAATTAGTTTCTTCTGATCATTTTTCGATTGCTAAAAAAAACCTAATAGTTTTGATATTTTTTTCATTTTGTGTATATACCGCTGTTTCCTAAAGATTTAAAATTTATATGGTCTGACTTTTACAAGGTAGTTAGAATAAATGTTAAAAATTGAATAACCTCTTTATAATACCCATTGTTATTTTGTTTGGTTATTGAATCAGTGGAGATAACAGCTACATGTTTTAGAATTCTGATAAAAAAAACACTATGCTAAAAATTGTAGGTTCTCCATCAGCAGAGATGTGTATCATTTGGCTGTGGAGTTCATTACTGATAACCATACTAAATACAGTAGCTCAAGACTGCCCAGAGTATATACGGACCCAGTATGATTACATTATAGGCAAGTATAACATTGGCACAAGACTGCCAAGAGTATATACGGACCCAGTATGATTACATTATAGGCAAGTATTACTATAGTATTAATGAATGGGTGTTTTTATAATGGCCCTGTTATATGTCTAAGGTCAGTAATAATGGTCGATGAAGTCTGTAATGGCCGAGGCAACGCCGAGTGCCATTACAGACATCCGAGGCCATTATTACTGACCGAGGACATATAACAGGGCCATTATAAAAACACCCATTTCTTAATACATTTATTAACCAACTGAACAAAAGTGTATGTGTTGCTTCCAACTTGATGTACTTTCTTACTCTTTTAGTGATTGTTTAGTTTGAAAAAAAAATTTTTGTATGAAATTTGACAGTTTATCTTGGGGATGAGTGAAATTTTTGAAACAATCAGTAATAAAATTTAGTTGAAAGAAGTTATGTGTTGAAAAACAGGATGAACAGGGATCCCTATATATGGTTCTTTAATGTTGGTTGTTGGTTACTAAATTAAATAAAATACAAAAAAGGTATTATACTCTTTACAACTTAATTTATTAACTTTATTAAAAAAAAAAAAAAACTAACTGGGATTAAAACAGACAAACTGGGCATTAAAACAGGGCCATTAAAAGAAAATCAGGGCCATTACAGAAAAAACAGGGCCATTACAGAAAAACAGGGCCATTACAGAAAATATGCAATTTTTAATAAACAGTCATTTTTGGCAATACTGTACTTAGTTGGTTAATAAATTGGCACAAGACTGCCCAGAGTATATACGGACCCAGTATGATTACATTATAGGAAAGTATTACATTGGCACAAGACTGCCCAGAGAATATACGGACCCAGTATGACTACATTATAGGCAAGTATTACATTGGCTCAAGACTGCACAGAGTATATACGGACCCAGAATGATTACATTATAGGCAAGTATTACATGGGCACAAGACTGACCAGAGTATATACGGACCCAGTATGATTACATTATAGGCAAGTATTACATTATAGGCAAGTATTACTATGGCACAAGACTGCACAAGGTGTATAAGTACCCATTATGATTACATTGTGGGCAAGTATTACATTGGCACAAGACTGTCCAGAGTATATAAGGACCCAGTATGATTACATTATAGACAAGTAAATACTGATTTTGTGTGAACCTATTGTAGTTCAAAATATGTAGGCCACATGTCAATGAAACTGCAAACTACATGCACAAATAACTAAAAGTTATCTAAATGGTAAATACAGTCGTTTTCAATAGTAGACAAAAGTCTAATCAATATATGTCAACTAAATCGCAAAAAGTTGGATCAAATGAGAACCATGTATAAAAGTTACCAAAAAACAACAACAATTAAATCTTCACTTTAATAACCTTTTTGACCCCAGTGATCAATCATTTGATATATGTCATTATAACATAACATATCATAGCTAGAAAGTAATGACTCAGATCGATCTAATTATTTATTAGTACATTTATCTTAAAAGTGTATAATTACGTTCACTTCCTGATGTTGAAATGTCATGTAGTTAGCTTATGTTTTTTCAAACCTGAAATGTTTAACCATATTGCTCTTTCATATAACTCCAGAGACTAACGTTTAGTTCTATTTATATTATACTTTATCAAAGATATATACCAAAATATTGCATAATGTTGTAAGGTTACGTCTCGGAATTCGTTATTCAGGGAAAAATACTTGAAAAACAAGAAACCAGTATTTGACCCTATAATATAAAACAGGAGATACTGTTTGACTGACAATGAGACAACTATTAATCAGATATTTTGTTTTATAAAGGCAACAGTAGTATACCGTTGTTGAATAGTAATAAATTGAATAAGAGAAAACAAATCCGGGTCACAAACCAAAATCGAAGGAACCACATTAACTGAAAGAGGGAAACAACAAAAATACAAACTACAACAAAAACAAACGCCAACATACATAGAAACAGATCTAGACTATTTGAAAACAACTGCCATATCCTTACTAGGTACAGAATGTTTTAAGATAATATGGTGCATTGCACTTTGGTTTATGGATAGTCAAACCTCCCGCTTATATGGCGATGTTAAATGTTAAATATGAACATTGTACTCACAAATTGTAGAAGAATCCTGGTGATTTTGTCACGGAAATAGATCTTAAAATATGTTATACTCTATCCTTAAAAAGATATTCACACAGTCAGGATTGAAATTTTGTAATGATTTATTTAAAATATTTTATAACTATTCATTTATTGAGTAGTTGGTGCTGGTACCGCCGGTTCTGTGTTAGCGGCCAGGTTATCAGAAGATCCACGTAATCAAGTGTTATTGTTAGAAGCTGGTGACAAGGAAACAGACAGACCAGAAACACCATTCATTACAACACCAGGGCTAGCAAAACAACTCAGGAATAGTTCTGTAGACTGGAAATACTTTACACATCCACAAGAAAATGCATTGTTTGGATATAGGAATAAGGTAATATTTCCTAGAAATACAATATAAGAACAACAAACTATACCTAGATTTGTAATTGCTAGTAATAACAGATGGCACCCTCCCCATACTGCCAGGGTAACGACAGCCATTTTGAAATTTCTAAGGCCAAAGAGCGTATCTACGCATGCCAATCAACATTGTTGTAAATTTTCTTGAAGTTTGGAGCATTTTGAAGTTTTTTGAAATTTTTGATGTTTCCATGGTTACGGTGACCATTTCCAAAGTTCCAAAGACAGATGGCATATTGGTACATGCCATGTTACATAATATTATCTTTAAAATTTCATTTGGATTGATGTTATATTCTTTGAAAAAATGCAGCTTTAATGTATTTTCCCATAGGGTCAATGTTAAACTTTTGCCCTGTTTCCATGACAATGGCAGCCATTTTGGAACTTCTAAATAGTGCATGCACATCTGGTCATATCAGGCAACATATCTATAAAGTTTCATTTACTTGGGTCTTATAATGTAAGATTTAGAATTTAGATTTTTTTTTCACATTTTGTCAGTTTCCATGACAACGGCCACCATCTTGGATATGCCATACTCTGTTTGCAAATCTGCACATGCTGGGTAACATTATGGTATAGTTCCATAACCATTAGTTCATGCAGTTCCAAGATATAAGCTGGATAAAAAAGTGGAAGAAAAATAAAAATAAGAAAAAAGGAACGTAGTATAACAATACGTCACCCCAACTCCGTTGAGGGTGCCATAAAAATCAGTCAAAAAGGGAAAAACTAATCAGATGGGTACTTATACACAACAAAAAGATACTAATTACAGATCTGAGATTATACTGAAAACAAGTTCAAAGGCAATAAAAACACATCCAAAATTATGCATATAATTCTAGCTTATCGTGGCTGTTTGAAATTCTTTTTTATGTATCGTTTAACTTTCCGACAAAAGAATCGTCTCAATAACTGTTATATGGACGCCATCATGATTTGCTTAGTAAATATCAGTATCATTATTTTTGTGTAATATGTAAAATGTATGAATTGTAATATGTAATATGTAAAATGTATGAATTGTAATATGTAATATGTAAAATGTATGAATTGTAATATGTAATATGTAAAATGTATGAATTGTAATATGTAATTGTTTTGTTACAATATAAGATTTTGAGAACTTATTCCAGCAAGCTGCCTTACCTAGAGGTAAGGTTATTGGAGGTACGTTTGCAATGAATGATATGATTTATCAGAGAGGCAGTCCAGGAATCTTTGACGAATGGGACAAGAAAGGAGCTAAAGGATGGGGCTTCAAACATGTCGCTCCTTACTTCCGTAAATCTGTAGATACAAAAGTGATGGAGCTGTCTAAATCTGGTATGTTAACGAATAACAAAACACATATCTTTTTTGAAACAAAGGTGACAGAGCTGTCTAAATCTGGTATGTTTGATCTTTATTATGGTTTTCCCGTTTGAATTGTTTTTGTACTAGTTAATATGGGACCCTTTATAGCTTGCTGTTCGGTGTGAGCCTAGGCTCCGTGTCGGAAACCGTATTTTGTCCTATAATGGTTTTTCTTTTACAAATTGTGAATTGGTTGGAGAGTTGTCTCATTGTCACTCATATCACATCTCATTCTGAATTGGTTGGAGAGTTTTGTCACTCATATCAGTGGCGGATCCAGAGGGGAGTTCCGGGGGTGCGCACCCCCCCTTTATTTTTGCCGATCAATGCATTTGTATCGGGACATATGTTTTGCACCCCCCCCCCTTTGCCCTGGGTGCCCTGGGTTAGCACCCCCCTTTCGAAAATTCCTGCATCCGCCCCTGCTCATATCATATCTCAAGATATTAATGTAAACATCTAACAAACACATGTTTTTATTGGCACATAACATTTGTATATGTTTCAAAATTGATACTCCAAATAAACGGACATACTATTAGTCTCAAAACGTCTTTCACCAACATGTTAAGACAATCCTAATTTAAATCTTAATGATAAAGGATAAATAGTATAAATATCCCTCGCTGTTGGTTTTCACCGACATGTGCAATTTAAACAAATAAGTTTTGAAGGGTAAAATCAATGAAAATATGCAAAAAGATCTCAACCTAGAAATTCTTATTTTGCAAAGGGATTGCAGCTTTTAAATTGACCCACTGGGAAAAAGTTTCAAAATATTGCACAGCATATAACTGTTAAATAGAAACCATTTTTCTTGTCTATGCTTTGACTGATCTTTATCAACAACACGTACTTTCAAAAGCAATCATTTTATACCGGTATATTGAATATTACAAACTAATAACAAATTTACACCGCTCACATATCAGTATAACCTTCATCATTATGCTTCATAGATTTGTTTTAGATTTCAATCACGCAGGATTACAACTGACCAATTCTGCACTACAAAATAACTACAGTAACTGAAGATCTAGTCGGTGGTCAATTGGAAGTAAATATGATCAAGAATGCACTTTTGATTATAGACAACACATGTAACACAGCTCTTGCATGACTACTGAACTGTCAATACACATCAGTTCCATAACTTATAATGATTTACATCCTTCATAGTCTCAATGTTATTGTTTTCATCATTATTCTTCAAAAATATTTTACAGATTTACACCGATCGTGTGGACCAATGACAGTGTCCACGTTACAGCCCACGTCATTATTAAACGTGTATTTCAATGCAACACAAAGTCTAGGCTATGATGCCATCAATTGTAACGAGAAGGAAGATCAGGGTAACTTCATACTTTATTATAATTATCTAGTTTGGCTATGAATTATTTAAGGGCATACTATACAGTTTTGATCCCGTATTTACATTTTAATAAAAAATTCTCATATAGATTATTTTTTACCCTATTAAATCAAATATGTAATGAAAAATATACTTTCATGTGCTACTTTTTGAGTAAAATGAGGTTGAAATTTGCATATTTGCTAAAAATTCGGATTTGTGACCGTATTTTCCCTTTCCAAAGAAAGACATAACTTTCTTGTTTTATAAGATAAACTCAAATTGTTTTTTGTTTAATAATACAAGTGTGGACACAGATGAGTGTGGATAGTATGTTTGGATGTTTGACAGTGTCTTATGACAAAAGGAGTTCTATGTTTTTCCTATAGGTGTTATTAACTGTGTTGCACGGTGACAACCGATCTGAGCATTAGGAGTGTTATTTATTTAATATTTTTTTTCAAGACAGGCATGGAGGAGACAGTAATTACATTAGTTACCAAATGGTTATGATAGAATATGTACTACATCTTTGACTTTGGATACATTTTGTAGCTAGGAGAGCAACACATAAAAGGTTAATTTTTTCACATGTTTTTTTCTAAATGGGAGATGATATCTAGATTTGAGAACATGATATAAGGAGCCTGTAACTCAGTGGTTGTCGTTTTTTTAAGTGTTACATATTAGTTTTCTGTTTATTTTTTTAACATAAATAAGGCCATTAGTTTTCGCGTTTGAATTGTTTTATATTGTCATTTTAGGGCCTTTTATAGCTGATTATGCGGTATTGGCTTTGCTCATTGTTTATGGCCTTACAGTGACCTGTAGTTGTTAATTTCTGTATTGCAAAACTATTCCTTTTCATTTTTTGTTTTGTTATATGGATACAAATATAAGTGATACATGTACCATAACAATATTTGTTGTGGTATGAAAATGTAGTGATTAACATTTACTGTAACAATGTTAATTCACACAAATTAAGAAATAAACAAATGAATGGAACAGATGCTCCACAAGGCCCAGCTTTATACGACCGCAGAGGTCGAACCCTGAATGGTTGGGGCTAGTATGGACACAACATTCAAGCTAGATACAGCTCTGAATTTGGATTGTGATTAAATAGTTGATACAGCTTAGGTTTCACAGAATGAATGTGGTCTTATGAACTTAAATTTTTTTTTTCTTTTGAGCAATTCACCAAACTGTTGAATATTAATCCTTTCAAAAAAAATATACTTGAAGTAATTTTCTTTATTATTTATGAAATCTGAAATGAGAAAAATTCCCCCTCCCCTCTCCCTCAATTTTTTTCACCTCCCCTTTTCCCTTATTCCAACCAGATGCTCCACAGGGCGCAGCTTTATACGACCACAGAGGTCGAACCCTGAACAGTTAGGGCAAGTATGGACACAACATTTAAGCTTGATACAGCTCTGAATTTGGATTGTGATCAAATAGTTGACACAACATAGGTTTCTGACACAGAATGAATGGGGTCTAAGAACTTCAACTTAAAAACTTAAAAATTTTAAATTGGACATTTACCTGTTATGGTCCAATATCCAAAATCTAAATACATGGTTAGATTCAGCATATCATAGAACTCCAAGAATTCAATTGTTGATGAAATCAAATAATGTTCAATTTTAGACCCTTTAGACCTCAATGTCGACCAATTTGATAACCGTGCCCAAATATTAAAAATCTAAATTACATGGTTCGATTCAGCATATTGAAGATCCCCATATCTTCAATTTTTGTTGAAATGAAACAAAGTTTAATTTTTGACCTTAATGTAGACCAAATTGAAAACAGGACAATTCTGTACAATTGAATATTTCTTGCTATTGGCAATACTGTGCTATTGAAAATTTCTTGCTATTGCCCAATATTGTGTAATTAGATATTTCTTGCTATTGCGCAATACTGTGCAATTGAAGATTTCTTGCTATTGCCACTGGCGGATCTAGCATTTTCATAAGTGGGGCCCACTGACTGCCTAGGAGGGGACCCACTCCAGTTACGCTTCAGTGATTCCCTATATAAGTAACCAAATTTGTTCCGAAAAAGGGGGGGCCTGGGGCCCCCTCCACCCTTAATCCGCTTCTGATTGCACAATACTGTGCAATGGAAGATTTCTTGCTAATGTGCAATACTGTGCAATTGAAAATTTCTTGCTATTGCACAATACTTAATATAATTATTTTGGACACCGATTTGGACCAACTTGAAAACTGGTCCCATAATCAAAAATCTAAGTACATGTTTAGATTCAGCATATCAAAGAACCCCAAGAATTCAATTTTTGTTAAAACCAAGGTAAGTTTAATTTTGGACCCTTTGGACCTAAATGTAGACCAATTTGAAAACAGGACCAAAAATTAAGAATCTGAATACACGGTTAGGTTTGGCATATCAAAGAACCCCAATAATTCATTTTTTGATGAAATCATACAAAGTTTAATTTTGGACCCTTTTAGCCCCTAATTCCTTGGGACCAAAACTCCCAAAATCAATCCAAACCTAACTTTTGTGGTCATAAACCTTGTGTTAAAATTTTATAGATTCCTATAAACTTATACTAAAGTTATGGTGCAAAAACCAAGAAAAATGCTTATTTGGGACCTGTTTTTGGCCCCTAAATCCAAAACTGTTGGGACTAAAACTACCAATATCAATCCCAACCTTCCTTTTGTGCTCATAGACCTATGTTAAAATATCATAGATTTCTATTTACTAAAACGTAAGTTATTGTGCGAAAACCAAGAAAAATGTTATTTGGGCCCTTTTTGGCCCCTAATTCCTAAAATGTTGAGACCAAAACACCCAAAATCAATCCCAATTTTCCTTTTATGGTCATAAACCATTTGTTTAAATTTCATAGATTTCTATTTACTTTTACTTAAGTTAGAGTGCGAAAACCAAATGTCTTCGGAGGACGACGATGACGCCAACGTGATACCAATATACGAACAAAAAATTTTCAATTTTTGCGGTCGTGTAAAAATGATCTCATTTCAAATTTCTAATGGAATTTGCAACAATAATTATATAACTACTCATTTAAATACATCATAAAATATTAAAATATAAAATTTCATAGTCATGGTCAGGTGATGATGCCCCCGCTAGCATACAACGTTATATAGGGACATAAATCAAGAACTGTAAAAGTGAAGCTGCCAAAAATTGAACTCAAAGAGTTTAGAGGTAATAAGCATTATATACACATTTCACTCAATTTAGTTTAGACAAACTAAATAATTCTTTAATTTTTCCATTTGTAAAAGGGCATAACCTTAGAATGATAATCAAAGTGCTTGTAATCACTGAATGGTTATTAAAGACTGCTTTAATTTATCAGTCGGTAGTAAAGTGAATTTTGCATTGTATATTGTATATAGCATTAATTTAAGTTGATTCAACTACTATTCTGGACAGAGAAAGATAACTCCAATTTTCAAAGAAGATTTCATAAAGCATTGGTTTTAGGTAATTCAACAACCATTCTGAACAAAGAAAGATAACTCCAATTCATAGTCTTGAATTTACAAAAATGCTTGTTTTTGGATCTTAATTCCTAGACTGTTTGCCCCATAACCCACAAAATATACCCCAAACTTTACTTATGGTATTAAACATTATGGTACAATTTCAGAACAAAAAATAAAATACTTATACACAACTTTTTGTACTGACACTAGATTAATGCTTGTTTTGGGCACCTTTGGAACCCTTATTCCTAAACCTTAGGGACTATAACCCCCAAAATCAATCCCAAGCTTCCTTTTGTGGTTATAAACATTGTGTTATAATTTTATTGATTTCTTTTTGCTTATACTAAAGTTATTATCCGGAAACCATCTGTCTTCTGACGACGACAACAGGATACCTATTTATGATTGCAAAAATTTCTGCGGTTGTATAAAAATTTCAAACATGTACAATGAAATATAGTTTTAGAAATCGATAAGCCTAGATAGGTCTAACAATTTTTTTGTAACATAATTGAAGGACCATTTACACTTAGGACCGAGTCATCAGTAGGCAGTACAGATGTATTAAGTATTGCTAGTAGCAGGAGTAGCATATTTGGGTAATTTTTTTTTTATAATATGTTTAGTTCAAATCAAAATAGAATGCTTTTATCTCCCTAATACTTACATTGTACATAGATGTGATGCTACTTTGACAAATCTTTGTACATGAGAGTTGTCAGTCAAATCTTTATTTCACAAAGAATGAATTGCATAACAATGAACTGAGCTCAAAGCAAAGTACTTTAATAATACACTTAGACAAAGAGCTAAACCCAGTGATATACTTTGCACTACAGGTTCTTCATGAACATCCATCTGCCAAAACAATATCTCAAGAACATTCCATACTACATGGTTGGATTCAGAATTCCTGAAAAAAACATGATTTGTTTTATCATATTTTAAGTATATATGCATAGGTTAAAACTTTTTTGTGGTATAATCATTCAGTATCTAGCAACTATCAATTTGCTTCATGCACATATTGATATAGGTTGAGAGTCCCTCTGTTGGAAATAAGAACACACACACACCTCCACCTAGTTTTAGTCAACTGACAAAACATTCAAAACTATAAAATGTTATCTAAGACTTGTCAGTGTCTATTTACCATTGCCACTGAATCAGTGATATATGTACGCATACATGTAATTATATACATGTAAGACTAAAATTATAAAGTACATATATCAGACTAAAACTGACATTTGGTCTTTACTACATCTTCATTCCCAAAGTCATTTTCAAATCTGACTTCATGATAAAATAAGATTCCATATCTACAACCAATGAAAATGAAATATCCCTCTAATAGACTAGCATTTAAATCACAGTTTTCTAAAATGGTAGCTAGGTCACCGTGGAACCTAGAACTAAAAAATTTGAAACAATATTTCTCAAATATTTCAAATGCATGTACATTTAATAATATAAATTCTCCAAAATTCACTATATTTTTTAATAATATGATATGTCTGTTTCTTTATCCTAAAAATTTATACATTTTTTATTCAGAAATAACTCATATTTATCAAATGTTCATGAATGTAGAAAAAAAAACATCATTTTTTGCTGTATATTTATCGAATTCAAAACAATTGCACTATTTACGTTTTCAAGAACATTGGTGCACATAATCGTCTTACGTCTACAAAGCAAATGTCATTTTAAAAAAGAGAGGTCCATGAACTCGTTTTCAAGTTAAATCAGTTTGAATGATAAAAATCAGCCGAAAACTGCATCTTTTTCCGATAAGTCACCGTTTGACGTCGCGAAAATAACAATTTACGTTAGCAACGTCATTACCTCCCCTGTAACTGTATCGTATGCCCTTAACACAAAACTCAAGCTTGGACTTTTTTAGAAAATAAATAAACATTATGCTAACCATAAGACCGACAATTACGGACAAGCATCAAAGCGAAGTCATAAGTTTTTAAGGAATAATGAATGTGTCCGCTAACATGATGGGTTCAATAAGAGTAGGCAGGTAGGCAAATAGTTCTTGTGTATGCCCCGCCGACTTATGTCGGAGTCAACCAGTTTTACCATTGTTCGTCATTCCGCAACGAACATTTAAACGGACGTTTATCTAATTTCATCTAATGTATTGTGCTGATTTTTTGGAATGTTAGTATACTTTGACGAGTTACAGATCGAGATTACGTTTGTTCCGCTACGATATGATGATTTTTGCCGATGTTATTTTATTCAATTTCCGCTCCTACCAAGACTTCAGGCTTTTTTAGCGAGTGGTGGCAACAGTGTCGTTCCGACAAATTCTAGATTTTTTTAAAATTTTTGGATGGTTTGACTTGAATACTGATTCAAAATGAGTAATACATCTTTAAGATAGGAACTAAAAAAATAATATGTATGGTTAGCGGAAACACAGTTATTTTGGATTTTTTATTGTGTTCATACAAACAGTGAATAGAAACACCTGCAGATATGAAATAAACATTTTTTTTTATAAGTTGGACATTATCTTTACTTAACTTCAAATAAACACATCTTCTGTAATAACCGTCGTAACACCAATATTTTTATAATCCTCCAAATGAGAATGATTTTGACTTTTTAGGTATATGTCGGATACAAACGAACATACGAGGAGGAGAACGATTGACCACTGCTAAAGCTTATCTCAATGAAGCCCGAGGACGACAGAACTTAAACATTGTCACAAAGGCATTGGTTTCAAGGGTAAGTTAGTTTAAGGAATATGTTGGCGGGATTTTCTTTTTCATATACTTTTAGGGAATTTCTGCGTAAAAGTGAAATTTGTGTCACTTGTTGTTTGGTGTTATTTGAGAATTCAGCTATTTATAATTATGTATATATTTTCGTCTCTGGCTAAATGTTTGTATATCAGTCATAAAATTAAGAGGGAAATTTTCAGTGTAGATATACTGTAGCCAACATATATAATTCATGTTCTCTCATTTTGTTTGTTTGCTATGCTGTTCTTGCAGGCCTTTGTACCCTCTTGCTGGAGAGAACTTTTACAAAAACTATTCAAAAGGCCAAAATGATGTACTAAACAATAATCAAAAACAAATGGGATATATAGCAAAAGATAACCACTAATTTGTAGGTTCCTGACCTGTCGCAGGCATACAAAGAGTATATTTGAAGGCGCCTAACCTTCATTTTGACCTTGAACATTGATGTAGTAGCACAACATGAAACCAAACGTATACTATATGCATATTTGATTAAATGAATGTTTTTCTTTTGCAGGTTTTGATTGCCCGTAGACAAGCAGTCGGCATAGAATTCATTTTTTCAAACGTTTCATTCCAAGTTCTAGCATCAAACGAAGTTATTCTATCTGCTGGCTCATATGGTTCTCCCAAAATATTATTTTTGTCTGGAATTGGACCCAGAGAACAACTTTATAACTTGCAAGTAACTAAATTTAAAATGCACTGCAGACGATAAATCAAATTGTATGTTCATATTTGTCTGACACTCGTACATGTTATGGAGAGAAGGATAATTATGCTAGTACATACACACAGTTGTTAACTGAAACTACAATACTATAAGAGCTCGTAAATTGCGTAGCATTATTTTCAGCAATATTTCGGATTTTTTTATTTTTTTAAATGTTTTCAGCTTCACATTTGATTGCCATCCAAATTTTTGATGAGTCTTATGTAGACGAAAAATTATAAGTTTGGTATATAAAGGCAATAGTAGTATATCGCTGTTCAAAACTCATAAATCGATAGAAAAAAAACCAAATCCGGGTTACAAACTAAAACTAAGGGAAACGCATTTAATATAAAAGAACAACGACACAACATTAAAATGTAACACACACAGAAACGAACTAAGCATTAGACAAAATCCGATGAGAATAACAAATTTAACATCAAAACTAAATACATGAATTTGGGATAGAAAAGTACCGTGACACGTCTTATAGTAATGTGAATTCACACTCAAATATAAGAGGAGTTTTTTGGGCAAACAGTGAATCTTTATATTACTATACAGCAATAACATATCTTATATTCTTCATCTTATGTTTTTCAATGTGATTGTATAGTGTGTATACATGTTGTCTGCTCGATGGCCGGGTTGTTGTCTCTTTGGCACATTCCCGATTTCCATTCTCAATTTTATGTGTTGTAAAATTCACAATATTATATGTGCTTTTGAGGATAATACTTTATCAATACAAAATAAATATTCCACAGATTCCTGTAATTGCTGATCTACCTGTTGGAGAAAATCTACAAGA
This sequence comes from Mytilus galloprovincialis, assembly GCF_965363235.1. NCBI lineage: Eukaryota > Metazoa > Mollusca > Bivalvia > Mytilida > Mytilidae > Mytilus > Mytilus galloprovincialis. The sequence continues at coordinate 88,371,920 of NC_134847.1, forward strand.
TCACATCTCTGTTGACATCCGGGTATTTGTTAATGTTTCGACTATGAAACCGAATTCGAATCTGGACAGACTAATGATTGATCAGTATTTCTATCAGAGAAAAGGTAAGAAATCTGGACAGACTAATGATTGATCAGTATTTCTACCAGAGAAAAGGTAAGAATTTGGACAGACTAATGATTGATCAGTATTTCTATCAGAGAAAAGGTAAATCTGGACAGACTAATGATTGATCAGTATTTCTACCAGAGAAAAGGTAAGAATTTGGACAGACTAATGATTGATCAGTATTTCTATCAGAGAAAAGGTAAATCTGGACAGACTAATGATTGATCAGTATTTCTATCAGAGAAAAGGTAAGAATCTGGACAGACTAATGATTGATCAGTATTAATTCTATCAGAGAAAAGGTAAGAAATCTGGACAGACTAATGATTGATCAGTATTTCTATCAGAGAAAAGGTAAGAAATCTGGACAGACTAATGATTGATCAGTATTTCTATCAGAGAAAAGGTAAGAATCTGGACAGACTAATGATTGATCAGTATTTCTACCAGAGAAAAGGTAAGAATTTGGACAGACTAATGATTGATCAGTATTTCTATCAGAGAAAAGGTAAATCTGGACAGACTAATGATTGATCAGTATTTCTACCAGAGAAAAGGTAAGAATTTGGACAGACTAATGATTGATCAGTATTTCTATCAGAGAAAAGGTAAATCTGGACAGACTAATGATTGATCAGTATTTCTATCAGAGAAAAGGTAAGAATCTGGACAGACTAATGATTGATCAGTATTAATTCTATCAGAGAAAAGGTAAGAAATCTGGACAGACTAATGATTGATCAGTATTTCTATCAGAGAAAAAGGTAAGAATCTGGACAGACTAATGCTTGATCAGTATTTCTATCAGAGAAAAGGTAAGAAATCTGGACAGACTAATGATTGATCAGTATTTCTATCAGAGAAAAGGTAAGAATCTGGACAGACTAATGATTGATCAGTATTTCTAAGGAATCTGGACAGACTAATGATTGATCAGTATTTCTATCAGAGAAAAGGTAAGAAATCTGGACAGACTAATGATTGATCAGTATTTCTATCAGAGAAAAGGTAAGAATCTGGACAGACTAATGATTGATCAGTATTTCTATCAGAGAAAAGGTAAGAATCTGGACAGACTAATGATTGATCAGTATTTCTATCAGAGAAAAGGTAAATCTGGACAGACTAATGATTGATCAGTATTTCTACCAGAGAAAAGGTAAGAATCTGGACAGACTAATGATTGATCAGTATTTCTACCAGAGAAAAGGTAAGAAATCTGGACAGACTAATGATTGATCAGTATTTCTATCAGAGAAAAGGTAAGAATCTGGACAGACTAATGATTGATCAGTATTTCTATCAGAGAAAAGGTAAGAATCTGGACAGACTAATGATTGATCAGTATTTCTATCAGAGAAAAGGTAAGAAATCTGGACAGACTAATGATTGATCAGTATTTCTACCAGAGAAAAGGTAAGAATCTGGACAGACTAATGATTGATCAGTATTTCTATCAGAGAAAAGGTAAATCTGGACAGACTAATGATTGATCAGTATTTCTACCAGAGAAAAGGTAAGAATCTGGACAGACTAATGATTGATCAGTATTTCTACCAGAGAAAAGGTAAGAAATCTGGACAGACTAATGATTGATCAGTATTTCTATCAGAGAAAAGGTAAGAATCTGGACAGACTAATGATTGATCAGTATTTCTATCAGAGAAAAGGTAAGAATCTGGACAGACTAATGATTGATCAGTATTTCTATCAGAGAAAAGGTAAGAAATCTGGACAGACTAATGATTGATCAGTATTTCTAAGGAATCTGGACAGACTAATGATTGATCAGTATTTCTATCAGAGAAAAGGTAAGAAATCTGGACAGACTAATGATTGATCAGTATTTCTATCAGAGAAAAGGTAAGAATCTGGACAGACTAATGATTGATCAGTATTTCTATCAGAGAAAAGGTAAGAATCTGGACAGACTAATGATTGATCAGTATTTCTATCAGAGAAAAGGTAAGAAATCTGGACAGACTAATGATTGATCAGTATTTCTAAGGAATCTGGACAGACTAATGATTGATCAGTATTTCTATCAGAGAAAAGGTAAGAATCTGGACAGACTAATGATTGATCAGTATTTCTATCAGAGAAAGGGTAAGAAATAAACGTGTTCGATATCTTGAATCTTCGTGTGGTAGAAAAAAAATACCTCATGTAAACAATTACTTAACGTACTAAGAAATGATAGAAAACAAGAATCGACGAAACAACATAAACGTATAAAACCACTAATTCATAGCCCCATTACTTTCTATGATAAATTCTGCTATGTCAAGCATTAACGTCTACTTTGTCTTCAGTTAAAATAAAGTGGTAGTTATTTTTAGGTCTAAACTATGTATACCTTATTCCGATCTGTACCAAACAATTCAACGTACCTTTGATTGCATATTAGAGCGTACTGGTTCCCGGATGTTTGATAGTACAAACATGGGTACTTCTGATCTGAACACTAAGGCAAATATGCCCTCCTATTTTATATCTTTTTTTTTTATTTATATTCATTAAAAAGAAACTTTCAATAAGACTTTTCAGTAATTCCAAGTCCTCAAGCTTTCATGTGATACCAAAACTACACAAATATTTCACCTATTTTTGCAGGCTTGGATCTTAAGATACCAAAATAGTCATTGGATCTATAAATTTACCATTTGAGTCCTATTTGCTCTCACATTTACTATCTTGCCAATTTTATCACTTTTCAGGTCTAATGGCTTCCATTGGTGGAAGCGAGGCTTTTCTTTTCGCGAATACAAATAAAACAAGACCATCGCCATACCCAGACTTACAGTTAACGTTTAAATCTACTATAGCCGACCATGACCACAAGTTACTAAGAGTCATGAATAAAGATGACGAGGTATGTAGAATAAATGTCCATCTGATAAACAGGTCAAAAGTGTTTAAAACCAGAAACTGTAAACTTTAGATTTATGGATGTTTTGCTTTCTGTGTCACTTTTGACATGTATATATTTTAAGGTATATGAATATTGACCAGGTTGACATCAACTCAACTTTGTTTGAAATTGACAAGCTTCACAAAACTTTTATCAAATAATAACACTGCAATCGTCTGGACACACATTAAATTCTTATCTTACCTGAAGTTTTTCTCCTTCTCTTAAATGCTGCGTGCTAAAGGCAAAACATTGAATAATCATTTAAAATAAAGCTTGACTTTAGCGAGTATCAAATGCACAACTGTCAGTAATTTAGGCGGAATTGTTGCAATGAGATGAACGAAATTGTCAAGGGGAAATTTTAATTACAACGTATTTATCAGACCCAAACTCTTAACGAAAGATTTTTCTTTATTCATAACAAGTTCCCACATTTATTTTTTTCAGCAAAATCATTGATTTACGTTTCACTTTAAACAATACAATGTAACATTATAACAATGATTATAAAAACAATGCTAACATATCTTTATTATTGCGTGTTTTATTGCAGCTGATCAAGTCATGGTATTCCCTTGGTAAAAAGAAAGATGGCATAACAATAACAGTCAAACTCCTTCATCCAAAAAGTAGAGGTCATCTTAAGTTAAATTCGACGGATCCTAACGAAATGCCAATCATTGATCCTGAATACCTCTCTAATGTAGAAGATATTAAAACACTTTATGAAGGTAACATGTTTGAATACTAGTACTTATACCATATGGTCAAGAAACAGCATAAACATATAAGTGGCATGTTTTAATTCCATGAAGGTAAAATGTTTCTGACTTATGATGCTTTACTACTCATACAATATGGCATAAACAGATAAGTGGCTGGTTTTAATTCCACGAAGGTAAAATGTTTCTGACTTATGATGTTTTACTACTCATACAATATGGCATAAACAGATAAGTGGCTGGTTTTAATTCCGTGAAACAAAACAGGTGAAATTTTTTTTATTTTTTTTGCGGTACTCGGACAGACATCTGTGACGTTTTCATTGTCTATAATCGGTGAGATTTGCTTACCCTTCCGTATCACCTGAGATTAGGTCATTTTTGGTGAGGTTTGTGTTGCTTAGTGTTTATTTTTCTGTGCTGTGTTTTGTTTACTATTATTTGTCTGTTTGTTTGTTCAGCCATTGTGTTGTCAATTTGTATTTCCCAATATGAATTAAATGAAGATGTGTGTGGTAACAACGAGATTGTAATCCAACGACACATATGATATTTAGACATCTAGAGGACATCAAATTACATGTCAGGGCGAATACACAGAATTACATTTATGACAATCTTAAACAAGGACATGAAGAGTTAATAGAAACAAAAAATTTCTATAGCCTACTTATAATAATAATATTTGCAGGTATAAAAATAGTAAAATCGATCATTGAAACACCAATAATGCAGTCAATAGGCGCTACGATGGAACCAACTTTTAAGGGATGCAAAGAATTTAAGTTTGATTCTGATCTGTACTGGAAATGTTATATACAAACATTCTCTGACCCAGGACATCATCCAGTCTCTACCTGTAAGATGGGTGCCTTCAATGACGTTCGATCTGTTGTTGACAATAAACTCAGGTAAATATGCATAATGCTTCATATTTTTTTTCTTGAAAGGAGAACGTACTAAGACAACTTTAACCTAGGATTTATAACGCAAGTTACGATTTTAGTTTCTTCAATGTCAACGTCCAACTTATCATAGTTATATACTCTCTGTCTCAGCGGTAATACGACACTTCATAAACAGTGACGGTCGTTTTACATAAAAACTGCTACAGTAGAGTTTTGTGGATGAATGAGTGAGTTTGACTCTGCACCAGTATTAAGTTCACAATCACATATCAGTTGACATATGTGATATTTCGGTGTCTCAATCACGACAGAAATGTTTGAGAAGTTAAAAAAAGTAGTTGTCTGGTCTGTAAATTTACCGATTGTGTCCTATTTCCTATTGTGACATTTTGAATGAGTCTATAATCGTATTGAGAATTATAGATGCAAAAAAAGACGCTTTCCCAGTCAATTTTTTGTTAAATAGGAACACCAATTGTAAATAGCTTTGATTTTCCACATCAAATACTTAGTATTAGGTTCAATTTTTTTCAATCTAAAATTCTGTCGAGTGTGGATTTTCTTGGGGACAGAATCGTGTATAACAGGTGACTCTTATCCAGTCGATGCAACCGGTTTTGCTCCTTTTGTGATTTCCTCAGTTTGTATCTGTTACCTGAATTGTCTTTTTTTTTTTATCGATTTATAAGATTTGAACATCGGCTTGAATACTGCTGCCTTTTCTTTTAGACCGCGTGTTTAAGACCTTGATTGTTGTCGTAACCTGTATTTTGAATTATGTAGGGTTCAATACAAACCACGATCAAGTACGTGTTAAAAATATATGGTACAGCACACCCCACGATAAACACACACGCTTACACCTTACTTAGTAATTTATTTGTAACATTTCATTGCAAAAGATGTCAATAAAGTGTATTCGGTCTTCTTACAGGGTAAAAGATGTTTTCAACCTAAGAGTAGTGGACGCCTCAGTATTTCCTGAAATAACAGATCACCCAAATGCAGCTACCATTATGATAGCTGAACGAGCAGCTGCTTTGATATTGAAATAATACTTACTAAATGAAATATTATTAGTTATAATTTGATACTTGAAATGATTTGCATAAATCCTTCACTTGTACTAATCATGAGACATCATCTAACAGTATAATGTTGTTTGACAATTATCTTATCAATTAATTTTATCATCACTACATTTATCATTACACATGTTACATGCATTCCATTTCAACAAACTCTTGCTTATAACGAATATCTAAGTTTTGCTGTAAATATGGATTTCACTCTGAAAACGAAGACAGTACATTTTTGTATCTTTTTTGTATGGTAACAATATCGACCTTGCGTGGGGAAATAACAGGTTACTGTGACATTGACGATAAATAATAGCAGCAAAATCGCTGTTCGGTTGTTTTGCATGTTGGAATTTTGGGCGATGGATGAATAAATATGTCCTTTTTTCCAGTGATTGTTCAATTGTACAATTAATGAAAAGTGTTTAAAATCATCTGTATAATAAGTTTCACTTCATGTTGTTTTCATTTGATAGAAAAGTTGTTACAAAATACCCAATTTCAAAGCAAATTCAAAAAGGAGGAAGCCCATAAAATTTGACACAGTTAAATGTTACCAATCAACGGAACAATCGAAACCAACAGCCATGTTCCTGTCTTGGTACAAGCGTTTCCCGAAGAAAACATTGGGTTTAACGTTGTTTTATAGCAGGCTAAACATCCCACTATGACAGACCACTTGCAGTATAAACATTTATGTGGTTCATATTGATAATATGAAATTTTCATCACAGTCTTTCCCTCTCGCTCTCTTTTATCACACTATCTCTCTCATTCCTACAAAGCATGTTCCTCAAAATCCTTGCTAGTTCCATCTGCATTTGTTACAGTTATGGTTACACAAGGGCTATAATATGGTTCCTCAATAATGAACTTCGCCCTCTCTGACAAATCAATACTAAGTTCATCAGTTGAGTATTGTTCTGTGGTGACCTCAGTGGTCTTTTCTGTGTCTATTTTAGCCAACCTTTCTCTTTCATCTGCCAAACGTTTTCTCTCTTTCCGACTTTTGAGAAAGTATTTGCGTTTCTTTATTCGAAGAGATGGATTTTCTTTTTCTCGAGTCTTCTTTAAATCTTTACGTACCATGAAAGTTGCATAAACGAACAGGACGACGAATACAACGATTCCTGCTATTAAAGCTTCTGATGGCAGTCCTTGGGCTTCTTGTGTATACCACTTATATGATAAAGCTCGACCACCAATGGAGAACAGTTCCCTAGTAGAAAAGGAAAAAAAATCGAGTTTTAGGTCAATTCATTTCCATATGCCTTACAAAAACACCATGTAGGACTGTGTATGTATCAATTGATGTATCTTGGGTATAAAACGTATTGTAAAGATGTGTATCGATTTGGTAAATGATGAAACATAACCATACATTGCAATGTATTTGTTGTGCAGCGCCTTGGTGTATTAATTCATGACATTTTACGATACAACTTACTATATTCTTGTATCCAGGTCAATAATGAGCAAAGGGTTCTTTGAATTGATACTCCTACCACTATGTAAAACTTTAGAAATGGGATGATCGGTGTTTTCGTCAATAGATTAATAACAACTTGGTAAAACTATATAACAGATATTAAGATCAGCATCAAACCTTTTGATCATAAACATTGTTTAGTACGAAATGTGTGCTGCTCGAAACACTATAACAATAGTCGTACTCGAAACACTATAACAATAGTCGTACTCGAAACACTATAACAATAGTCGTACTCGAAACACTATAACAATAGTCGTACTCGAAAGTTTTATAAATCTGGCGATGTAGTATAAATGTAATACGACAACGTACACCACCGAACAGAGGAAAACGAGAAGGCGAAGGTACCCACAATGTGTAATAACATAGTTGTTAATATTCCATTCTGCATTTCAAAAAATACGATAGAAAATTTGAAAATTAATATAACTTTATCTTGAATTCTACAATTAACATCAAATTGCTTCCGGACAAAAATGTCTTCATTTTTTTTTCATTATTATCACAAATAATGTGCGCACTATATATATCATCCCCTAAAGTTTCTTCTTCTACATTCATTTATCTTATCAGTTCTGTATACTTTGAATTAATTCATTGATACTAATAAATACACTAAATAAAAATGACTCAGGTTCGACGCTGGTTCCTTTAGAAGTTTGTCTTGTCATTAAACCAGGTTCTAACCACATTTTGTTCTTAAAATTAGGAAGTGAAGCAGTTACTATCAAATAGCCCGTTTCTGTGATCTAAGCGTTTGTTTGTGTTACCTTTCAATGTTACTGTTCTGTTGTTTTTCCTCTTAGAGTTGATTTACAACTGAGAATGGAAATAGGGAATGTGTCAAAGAGACAACAACCCGACTTTTGGTTTTTGATTCGGATAAATGGTTTTTGTTTAATCGATTTATGACCATTGAACAGCGGTTTACTACTGCTTCCTTTATTTGCAAACGAACTGAACTCATATTTCGGTTTGAACATACGTTGAATATGACATATTTGGTTTTTTTATCAAACAGTTGTCTTTATTTATAAAAGTTTTAAAAACACAAATACAACGCTTATTGAAATACATTTATATATGTACCCAACTTCCTTGATCACGTAAATTAAGGCTTCACCATACAATCCAGACTGTAACATGTTATAGGTTTCATTCCGTGTTCTATACTCGAAGGAGCTGGACAAGTTTTGCATTACCGTATTTCCAATTGACACCCAAATCTAGATATGAAAAAAGATATAATAAACAAGAAATGAAACTATTTGATTAGCCTTTACTTCTGTCTTTCTTATACACCTTAAAACAATATTGTCTAATCAATTCCTTTTTTTTCCGATCATATTATTCTTTTCGGTTCTAAACCACGAAAAGATATTTAATATGAAAGACAAGATTTTAAAAGATTTATTTATGTCGTTTAGGCACATAGATTACATAATAATCAAAACTTTTGATATCAATTGGAAATCAAAGACAAATTATCACATAATAACGGATGAATCGTCAGTAAAAAAGGAGTAAGAAAATACCAAAGTGGCATTGAAAGAGTATTCCCCCTCCACCCAAAAAACTAGTCTATAAACAAGACATAGAAATGCATTGACTTACACTCTATAAATGACAAAACTAACAATACAAAATACTGAGGTTAGCAATTTTTTCTAACTTCAAAATGCATACTCAATCTGTAAGTCATCGTTGAAAACTAATGTACGATAATTCAAGCCAATCAACAAACATAACGAAATGTTTATACAGAGCTGTGTTACTTTAGCAAGACAGATGGAATTGGATAACAGAAGATAAACATTGTTACACTATATATGACCCGGTCATGTGAATGATTTAAGTTATTGGACTAAAACATTTCGATAAATTATCTTTGAGTGTATGTATTTAGCTGCATTGACTAAATGCATTTATAGGAAATCAAAACGAGCAATTAATAAATTCTAAAAATATATATCTCACCAGCCTATCCTTCTGTGATAAAACAACAACCACTTCAATATCACATGGGCTGAATTTCCATTTCTGTAACCTAAGATGATCCGAAAACTCTGAACCTAATTCATCTATATCGGAAAGGTTCCTGATAAAAAAAATTAAACAAAAGATGTAACTGACTGATTTATGTCTTAAAGAATTTCTGCCAAAAAATATTTTATGCTATTTGTGATATTCATAGGTGGTATGGGACCATATTCCCTGTCAGTATATAGCAATAATATAATATTATGTTAATAAAATCTGTATAATTAGTTTTATAGAGTTTCTTTCCACCAGAGTCAGACTTCTTGACAACACATATTCAGTGAGGCATGACGGTAAGTGGAGTGATACACATGTGCATTATACGTATTAATTTAAATGGGAAGAAAATCTGCATGTTATTGCAACCTACCAAAATAAAATAGATTTCATTTCATTTCATCGTTTACATGGCTTGTTTTGAATACGGATTGGTGTTGTATGGTATTGGTATGTCCCTTCTTATTGGGAAAAAAGTAAATAACGAGGGTATACACTACTTAAAGTAAATTACGAAATTTCATGCTCCTCCGAATTCGTTATGTCTGTTGATATTCAAATTGATAGACTAGATGTCAATTTCATCAAATTAACTTAGTAATCAATCTGTTAGCCACTGATTATATCTTTAGTAACAATACAACTGTGTGTCAATCCCAATACACATCACAGTAATTTTTCGTATTTCCTGACTAGATCCAGTCGTTTGTAGAAAAAATATAACATTAAATAACACGCATACGTGTTAAAGTTTTCACCGGTAGTCTAATTAAATATTTACATATCTTTTACATTTTTTTGCCTATTTTACTTGTAACAACTAATACTTGCATATTGTCATTTCCAATTTGTCTGACTACTCCGACGGAAATACTGTAAAAGCCTTGACCATTTGGACAACTGGAACAATTACAGAAAAAGTCTTGTACAGTTCTGTTAATGGTATCCTCTAGGCTGTCAGCTGCAACATAACATTATACACTTTTTCAATATATTGTAATATTATGGAAAATTCAATTATTTTATTCGATATTTCCAACATAAACACAAATATACAACTATGTTATGTATAATAACCCTTTTCGATTATACATGCATTGTAGCTTATTGAAAAGCATACAAAAAATACATATATAATGGACATTACAAAAGACAAATTGAATGACAACAGACCACATAAACCACCAACATTCGCCTCTACTGAGTAAATATACAAACAAACAACAATGAAAAAAATGAGGTTCAGTTAATTAAAAAAGGAAGTGTTGTTTTGATTGCGCACAAACCCAACCATTACCAATATAATCCGTGCGTTTCTGATGAAAAACAAATAATAAAAAAGAACTGTTTATATACCCTAGAACTGTCATTTCAATGGAATATATTATATGTCTGTAGTCTGAATGAAATCAAAAGATATCCAGTGCCCATCGTTTGAATTGAACCACATGATATCATTCTCTGAATGTTTGAATAAAATCAAATGATATCATTCTCCGAGCGTTTGAAGTGAATCAAAAGATATCATTCTCCGAAAGTTTGAATGAAATCAAAAGATATAATATGTCTGTCATTTGAATGGAATCAAATGATAGCATGTGCCAATAGTTTGCATGAAATCTAATGATATCCTTTATCCGTCGTTCTGGGTTGTTGGCTTTTGACTGTTGTATAAGACTCTTGTTGATTTTTGCCATTGATTATGTTTGACCTTGTTTTGACATGTCACTGCAGTAATCGTCTTGATCTCATTTTTCTGTAAGTTAATATCATGTGTTATAGTAATTAAATTTACAATATAATACTATGGCCTACAAACATTTTGTCGTTTTAAATCACGGTTTTTGTGTCAATTGTCAGTGGCGTAGACACATAACATCAAAATAACAGTTTATAAATTTTGAAAAATTGAAGCGCTTGTTCTATATTAATCTTTATTATTAGCGCTACAAACCTACCAATCGAAAGCTAGGGAAGTATAGATATATTAACGAGCTGTATGGTCAAAAGGGGCAGAATCAGAAAAGCCAAAATATTTTACAATGTCACTATACATACCTTCGTCTTGACTAAGTATACGATCAGGATCACAAATCCACGAGGCTTTACAGTTCCGTCCACAGTAGTCCAGTTGTATATCATTTTGGGGATTCGGAAAATTGTACTTATTCCATTGTGATACATTAGGCTTGCTTCCGCAGTTTGAATGATTCCCTATTGGTGATGTGTATATGTGTTCCGAACAAACATATTCATTGTTAAGTTGGGTAAAAATAATTGCAATGCTCCAGCATATGAACACTTTCGGTAATGTATTAAACATGGTTAAAAGTTTTAATTTATGTTTTTGATAATTATAAATAAAGATAAAACATTTCAATTAGGTGTTGAGTTGGTAACTGTTCACTTTTATGTTCCGAAAATAGAATTACAAGAACAATATATCAAAATTAAATCGGTGTGCAATATCTAAATCAATTGAAAAGATTATTTTACTTCTTAAATTTCAAATACTTTTAGACCACATTAAACTCCGTTGAACGTTTCTTTCTACACAGTTAAGCATAAACAATAAGACATAGTATAAAGACATATCAATACAAATTCTTTCTTTTGTAAAGATATGACAACCGGTTTAATTATAAAGTATAGTATTCGTGTTTAAAATCGTGTTTAAAATCTTTGATATAAAACATGGGTCATTGAAAAACTAAGCATTGCAGTAATTAAAGGGAAAATAATCATTGCGATACCAGTATATCATTCTAAGGGGGATAACTCAAGAAAACCTGGGTAGAAATTGGTGTTTGGACAAGTTTAGTGTCGGGCGAGGGTATATATGTATGTAGGGGAGGGGGAGGGGGAGGAAATATGATAATAGAATCAGAACAGGAAAAAGGAATATGATCAACCTATCATAATTTCATCTGCGTTTTTAACTCATTTTTGTTCAATTTTTTTTTTTATTGTAGTTTAAGTTTTATTAGGTGAAATAAACAGTTAATCGGAATAACAATTTGTTTTTTTTAGTTTGAAAATAATTCATTTCTTTGGTGTCTTTAACGACACTTTCTTTTGACGCTTTAAAGACCACATTTCGATTTTGGTCAGTTTGCTAGAATCCGGTGAGCAACCTTTTAACTTAAAGAAAAACAATTTCAAAACATCCACCAATTTATACTTATTTTTCGACAAAGTAACGCCACAAACATACTGAACTGCCAGCAAAATTATAACGGAAAGTCCCCAATTTTAATCAAGCGAACTATCATATTCCTGACTTGGTACAAATGCAATACCAAAAATTGTCCGTAAAAATATAATTTGTATGCTATATTTGACGATACCGTCCCCTTACATAAAAAAATGTTTTATTGTACCCTCGATTAAAATTTAAAATTGTTTAAATTATTTTTTTTAATTCATAAATTTTTCTTATAATTTCTTGAGCTCTGTGCGATACATATACAAGAATGACTTAAGAGTATTCTTCGCAGGAAATACTGACACGGAAAAGATTGATTGCTTGATTTACTGCTGTGAAAGCGCAGAGGGTCTACGTATAAAGTATACCGGGAAGAAGTTTACATTATTGGAAGTTTATCAAAGTGGATGGACAGAATTGACGATCGGGAAACTCCGAAAATTAGGCCGTGAAACATATTATTAAAAATTAAGAGTTGTAACACATTTTCTTAAACGAAGACACAGGAGTCGGAGTTCGCTTTTTTTTATTTTACTTTCCACTTACCCATCATGAGTCATCGGATTTATACTTATAATGACTGGACGACTATGCTGCTAACCTATAAATCCGAGATATTCTATGTAGTGTACATTTGATTCTGTAAAAATCTGTGTCTCATTTCTATGCCCGAAATACGCTTCAGGATTGAAAAGTAGAATATTTGTAGACGACAGAATTTTATGAGGAAGATCCACATTGCCTGAGATGGTAGTTAGATTAGCTACAGTATACGAGTTGATAATTTATGATCTGGAAATAGGATAATACTTTTCTGTTATATTCTTTTCTGTAACTGTCGTCGGTCATATATATATAATATATATACGTTGTGCTTCTTGGTATAAATTTTTTATTGTGTTCCTTTATTACAACTCTGGGTATAGTTATATTCATACAAAAGCAATGCATTTCCTCCTTTTCTTTTCCCCTATTATTATTATTTGGTTTTTTTATTATTACTATTATTATTGTAACTCTTCTTGAACACTTTATATCACCCGCAGATTTTGTTTAGTTTCATTTTGTTAAGAATTCAGTTTTCTATGTTGTGTTTTGTTAACTGTTGTTTGTCTGTTTGTCCTTTTCTTTTTTTAACGCGCGAAAGTCATGCATTTTGACATATGCATTGTATTATTCCTTTAGTATCTTTCGCGTCTTCTCTTCTTTTACATCTAAAAGGACGTTTGAAAACTATGGTTGAAACGAAATTGGTGGTTTTACTTTCCTTTGTGAATTTTTAATTCAAGTAGCAATATTCCAGCTCCGGTTGCATATGGAGTACACCGCCTCAATAAATAAATATGTCGAGGGTTGATACTATATAGTTTATCGATAGACAGGTGATGCTTAAGAGAAAGCTATTGAACCATTGGTTCCTTATGATAAAGTGGTTTTTATCCATCCGAAAGTTTTAGGGAACACCATCATGATTGTTGACTATCTAAAGAACCGGGAATAGAAAACAATCGGTAAAATAAAGGCCAGCCGACAAAATTACTTTCTAAAGATATAAGACAGCGAAATATCTTATCAGTCAATCAATTCGTGATGGTCAGCCGAAAAAATTATTCGACATTAGAAAATTCTTTCAATTAAACAAACAATGGATTATAACAGTTCAGGGACAGAATGGAGCATCATAAACGAAGAACAAACTATTTAATATAATTTTAAAGAATTTTGTTCATCGAATCGGTACTTATCACAAGACACAAATATTCAAAATGCTGAATACACAAATAAAATCATAGCCCAGTTTGATAACTGATTAAAGATTGTCTAGCGGTAAAGTTTGGAGCGGTAGTTTACTAACCTTTGACTAGGGAAATGGATGATTTAGTCTTTGATGCATGATTTTTTTATTCGTTGTTAATTACATTGAACTAGTTGTCATTAAATGCGAGTATCTCTGATCTGTACTTAGTGTCTTTTTGTTGCTGGGATGTACAAGTACCCGGCAACGTCTACTTGTATTTGTAGTACTTGTATACTTGTATACATCTGAGTAGTTAAGCCTTCTTTCAACTGATTTGTATAGTTCGTTCTTCGTACTGCTAACATGTTTAACACCACCATCTGCTATATGTATGTGCCTGTCCGAATTAGCCTGTAATTAAGTGGTTGTCGTTTGTTTATGTGTTACATATTTATTTTTCGTTCATTTTTTGTACATAAATTAGGCCAATAGTTTTCTCGTTTGAATTGTTTTACATTGTAATTTATCATTGTTTAAGGCCATACAGTGATCTATAGTTGTTAATTTCTTGTGTCAGTTGGTCTCTTGTGGAGAGTGGTCTCATTGGCAATCATAACCACATCTTCTTTTTTATATTGTTTGTTTAAGCAGATGTATTATTATTTCCCTCCGTTTTAGTTTGTTACCCCGATTTTGTTTTTTGTCCATGGATTTATGAGTTTTGAACAGCGGGATACTACTGTTGCCTTTATTTACAAGCAGTAGGTTTAGAAATTTCCATTTTCCTTCAGGTTTTCTGTTTATAATTATATCTCTTACAATTTTTATTAAATGTACATACTATATCTAAAGTCAGAGTATTCACATATATCATTCATTCAACTATAGAAATTCACTAAGCATTAGGCGTGACATGTAAATATTGACACCGTATGATAACAAGTTTTAATATGATTTAATGTCATCATTTAACAGGAACCAACATTTATAATATGTCACGATGTCAGTGAAGAATCCCTTAAAGGTCTTCATACTTTTCAAGTTTTTGATTCAAATTGTTTTCAAGTTTTTCCATTTCTCGCAGCTCTCTGGTATGACTTATCAATCCTATCTTATAAGCCAAAAGTTTTGAACGTGTTTCTAAGTCATTATTTTTGTCGTTGTAGTTTTGGATGCGACATTTGATATAGTTTATACAAGCTCTTCTTTGATATTTGTTAAGATTCGATTTTTCATTTCCTTTATCTTCTAATTTCGGAATAAATTCTCCAAAACAGCATTCTGCTGACGATATTTGACCTAGGGCAAAATATAAATCTCCAAGTGATATCATTAAACTTGGATAAGCTGTACTAGTTTTCATTTTTTGGATTTCTGCTGAAAGATTTTCTGCCCATTTCAAACCATCAGAGGAGAATTCTTTGTTCTTTTTCAATAACAATCGATATATTCTTGTTATCTGTTTTAACCAAAGCATTCTATTATAATCATTTTCTTCTGTGCTCATCTTAAGTATGCCGAACTCCATGTAATGTTTTTTCTCATAAAATCTAGTTTCACAAATTGCAAGATTTTGTTTTAAAACCTCAGAGATAGGTTCATTGAATGCAAGTGTTGGATCCATCGTTGACTGGATAACGCTTCTCTCTATGAGCATAGTTGACAAAATATTAAATGTTTTAAGATTACTGTACGTGTCTGTAGGGTGTCGAATAGTGCAACTTACAAATTCATCGTTGATGCTTTGCTCTCCCATAACTTGTGGTAACTCACTGGGTTTCTCTATTTGAGGATTTGTCATTTCACCTACCTGACTGTAACACATACATGTAGGTAATAGATGAGCAATGTATAAATACACACAATAGTATCTTGCTTCTTTATGTTGACTGCTTCCCGGCAGATAAAACATTCTTCTTCCACACGTATAAAGAACTGATTTGACAATTTCATACAGGAAAAAAAGTCCTAAAAAATCATCTGGTATCGCAAACCCTTCTTTACAAAGCTTTTTATATTCATCTTCCGTTAGTTTTGGTCCCATTTCAAG
This sequence comes from Mytilus galloprovincialis, assembly GCF_965363235.1. Taxonomy (NCBI): domain Eukaryota; kingdom Metazoa; phylum Mollusca; class Bivalvia; order Mytilida; family Mytilidae; genus Mytilus; species Mytilus galloprovincialis. Next base: position 88,388,173 of record NC_134847.1, read on the forward strand.
ATTCTTTTTTCCTAGCTTTCTGCTCAATAGTTCGACATCAGCCATATTCCGGTTTTTATACAGCAAAAAGTGTTTGGCAACATTTTCTACTAACTTCATTTGATCTTTATTTTGAATGAAAGACAAAATCGCTTCACATATAGGCAACGATAATTTTTCTGCAATCTTTTTCATAGCTTCAATATCAGTTATATTTTCGCATGACAGATGAATTTCTTCATCAAATTTGTCTTCATTTATACTAAGCATCTGAAACAAAAGGTATTTGGCTTTTTCAAAATACTTATTTGAAGACGTGCACGTCTCACTGAAATTCGATGTAAATCCCACGAGATCATTCATGTAGATCATCTTTAGAACTAGTTCAGTATTGGTAATACACCAGTTTGAGGTTGAACTTGCAATTTTGGCATTGATGTACTCATTCAAATGAATAATAACGGAACGAGCATGAGGTAAAAGTAAGGTATGATGTTGGAGGCTGAATCGGCTAACATTATCTTTATCCATTAATAAGAAAAAAGACCCTAGTAATTTTTGCAAGAGATCCTCTTTTGAGCAATGGATGTATGTTCCTCTGTAGTCGCAATAAATTTCCAAAGCGAACACGACCACGTCATGGGTACTTAATAAGCGACGATCATACATGCCATCATCTTCACCCTCAATTGTTGCAAATGAACAGTTTTCCACTACGTAGAGTAGATCATCAGTATCCATTCTGGAGTTCTGAACATTGATATTTGAGAAAATTGTTACTGGAATTTTTTCAACCTGCACATATTGTAGCATCAAACACATTTCAAATATTTCTTCTTTGTTATCCTCTTGATATTTTTGATGTATTTCATGTAAAATGCTGACTAAAAGCGAAAATATTTTAAACTTCACTTTACTCTTGACAGCACGGCTTTCTTCGACTTTCAAAATATCCGATGGAAGTTTCAGTCGTTCAATGATACCACCAATTTTCAATCGTGCATATTTCATGTAGGTTCGAACAATTTGTAGTGCTTTTGGATTGCAGCTCAACTTTCGTGAAAGAATACAAGATCCTTCTTTTTCATCTGGTGTCAGTGTTTTCCCCTCTCTTATAAAATCTAACGCCTCTTCTTCTGTGAAGCCTTTAATATCAATTATAAGTACTTCGTCATCTGGCTCAAAAGCAAGAACTGTTGTAACGATACATTTAATGTTGAATGTTTGTATGCATTTCTGTAAAATAATATCAAGAATGTCTCGGGTCATGTCTTTAACGTCATCAAACAGAAAAATGTGACTTCTATCGTGCCTATCATTTTTCACAGTTTCTACTATAACTGCAAATAACTCATCTATGACTTCATCTTGAAACTCCTCGTCTCGCTTTGGTGGTACTTTACGAATATAAAGATAAGGGAAAATATCACGCACTGATTTCTCAAGTGAGGACTTGTCTGTGCATTTGAAATTCCATGTGTCCACTACAGTTGCTTTTGAAGCATTGTAACAATATCTAAGTGCTAGTTCCGATTTTCCCGACCCAATTATGCCTGAAAAAGAAAGAGACAATTGTTATTCAAATACATATTAACTGTTAACTTCCCTGTATTGCATATACAAAGTATGCTTACAAAATTGCAATTTAATATTTTGAAACACAAAATAAAAGAAAGTTAAAACATTCCACATTTTTTGGGTATTATATGTATAACAGTAAGCAAGTTTAGAAATTATATGAACTTATAATTGCCTTGATATAAAAACTTTTCTAGAAAACAGTATCATTTTTCAGAAATTTTGTGAACTATCAGACTTAAAATCTCTCGACTGTTTTACCGTAAAATGTAAAATGACCAAAATATCGAACTCCGAAGAAAACATTTAAACTGACTGTCGGCATTCCAATGGTAACAAACTGTGCCCCTCTACTTGCCGACTGGTTTCTTTAATATTATGAGGCTGACTTCATGCAGGAACTTCTTAGGAAGAAAGACAAGAAGTTAGCAATATCCTTTAACTTTGCTTTCCGCTATATAGATGATGTTCTTTCACTAAATAATTCAAAATTTGGTGACTATGTGGAACGCATCTATCCCATCGAACTAGAGATAAAGAATACTACAGATACAGTTAAGTCGGCCTTATATCTTGACTTAAACCTCGAAATTGACAATGAGGGTCGGTTGAAAACAAAACTTTATGACAAAAGAGATGATTTCAGCTTTCCAATTGTGAACTTTCCATTTCTAAGTAGCAACATTCCTGCAGCACCTGCATACGGGGTATATATTTCCCAATTGATACGATATTCCCGTGCTTACATTTCCTATCATGATTTTCTTGATAGAGGGTTGCTGCTCACAAGGAAGCTTTTTAACCAAGAGTTCCAAATGGTGAAGTTGAAATCATCCCTTCGTAAATTTTACGGACGCCATCACGAGTTGGTGACCGTTATGGATTAACCGTTTCACAAATTATATCGGATATGTTCATTTCGTCGTAACTACAATCCCCTTCCCTTTCATGAATGTGACCTACCGAATTAGACTATTTACCGGATTTGTTATCCCATAAGCAACACGACGGGTGCCACATGTGGAGCAGGATCTGCTTACCCTTCCGGAGCACCTAATTTCATCCCTAGTTTTTGGTGGGGTTCGTGTTGTTTATTCTTTAGTTTTCTATGTTGTGTCATGTGTACTATTGATTGTCTGTTTGCCTTTTTCATTTTTAGCCATGGCGTTGTCAGTTTATTGTAGATTTATGAGTTTGACTGTTCCTTTGGTATCTTTCGTCCCTCTTTTAAAGTGTCTAAATCGTGAAAAGACAGACTTTTTTTTATTCAAGTTTTTTTATAACATATGCATGTACAATACATGCTATTCTTTAATATTTTCTGTGTTTCAATGATACCAGCTCACCTTTGAGAACAACACACTTCTTTCTGGTCATACACTCATTTAATTCGTTACTTTTTTTAGTGAAGATAGGATTTTGCACTAGCTGCCTTTCTGTTATATTTGTAACTGTAAATTTTAAGACAATATTAACAGATTTTTGCATGACTCAGTTTTATTTCCTTCAACAATAACTAAGCTTACTTAAAAGATAATAATATACAGGAACTCCGAATCGGTATGCACAGTTATCACATCCTTTTTTAAACCATCTTTAGATATTCTATTTAACTAATAGTTGTTAACAATGCCCCTTAGTGTTACAACAAATATAGGAAGGTTCATTCATACATCATTTTCACCGATAAAATTTGCGGATTTCATTAGCAAACTTCTTATACTTATATATAGCATTATGTGTTAGTTTTAATTTACATAGATATTCTACACACATGTATACTTTTCGGTGGCCTATCACCTGAGATACATTGAAAAAATAAACGTATATTTGACGGTCTTTTGTTTAGCTTTCAGTTTCCGATTTAAAAAAAACAAAAGTAAAATCATTGATTCTAATCTTTTGGATCGAAAGTTCAGTATATATGAATGTATTACAAAAGTGTTTTGATAAGATAAGATAATATACAAGCATTCGATTACATCAAACATACTAAATAATATAACATATCTGGCATTTTAACAAAAATCAAAAAAAGTATCAGTTCTAGTTGAGAATTTTCCTTTTTTCATTTCAATGTGGGTTTTTTTTATATTGTGGTACTAAGTCATCCCAATGTTAACAAAAGACATATAGAAACGTTTCTAAAAAATGAATTTTCAGATGATATAAAATTTTTGTTTCAATTTCATTATTCATGACTGACGTCATATTCACATATTTAGTTCTCCTATCTGATAAATAAAAAGTATTTATAAATAACAGCACACAATAGTATATCATATTCAACATCTTCAATCTTATATCCTTTTACAAGATTGTTAAGACAAAAAAATCATGTTGCCCAGTATCGAAATACGTAAATATTTTGTGTAATAATTTCCAAACGTTTTTAACCCATTTGCATTTAAAAAAATAATGATTTGAAAGATAACTCACAGTTTTAACTGTTTTCCTACCACATGAATTATGGTTCATAGCTAAAATAGTTTGCAGTAGTTTCCATCTAAACTTGTTCAATTTATTATCTTTTAAATTTCCAAACTGATTGTCTATATTAAGTGTTTCATATTTTTTTGTAAAGGTCGAAATAAATACCAAGATTTTTTGTTAAATTTCTATAGATGCAAGAGTAAGTGTATATCATTTATTTCAATTAAAGCGACAGTAGTTGACTGATGTTAACATCTTAAAAATGAAATAGGAAAAAAACAAATCTAGGAAGCAAACAGAAACCGATGGAATGATATGAACAACTGGAGCGAAACTTTAAAGTTATTAAATTAAATAAATTATCACGAGTTTTTTCTTCTTAAAACTCTGATAAATTAATAAGGATGAAATATTGCCATATACCATAAAATCATAACAATAAGCCACCTGTAGTAATTGCCTTCTGTTCTTGTTTGTCGTCAGAACTGATGGGTTTTTCACCTTTGCCTTTGTGAATTGCATCCAACTTTTCGCTTATTTGTTGTATATCTGCTTTTGTCGCTGGGCATTCTACAAGCAAATATAACAAAAGCAGAGTTAAATACATTAAAACATATAAATAATTGATGTATAGCTACTTGATAAGGGTAAGATTTATCAAGTTCAAAAGTACAAAAATAAATCAATAAATGAATGAGATGAATAATTAAAAGTAGCAGAGACCTTGATGAAAAGTCCGTTGTCTCAAAAGCATAAAGTAGAGAAAACACATTTGACAACTTGGACCATAGGACAAGTTTGACGATAGATTTTGGGAGCAAAATATTGCGCTGCAGGTCTGACTCTTTTTTTTTAATTGCTTTAAATTTTCAATATAATGAATCAAAATGAAATCATATGACCTACTTTCCCATTTTGAACAGATGTAACAAACTAGTCAAAACATTTACTATATTTTATCATAGGCAAAGACATCATTCTGAAATAAAAATCAGTATTGAACTCACATATACCACAGAGAGGTTGACATAATGACTACATAGTCTACAAAAGTTGATGCAGCAAAATAGTCTATCGACTTGTTACTATGGAAAAACATACCATGAGGACCTTTAACATCAAAGTATGGTACTCATGAAAACAATTATATATAATATAAAATTAACTGATAAACACATCTATGAAGTACGAAAAACTGCTATTTCTTTCTTGTGTACACGTGCATGTTGTCCATATTCAAGACTATAAAATTCTTTATCGGTGTTGTCCGTAATAAACAAATATCTTTTGACGAGAACATTCCCTGAAATGTGGTTTTGATATCAAGGTTGTATAGACGTCCTAACAATTTTAGGTAGTTTACAAAATAACTAATTCTGCTTATGAATTTTGCAAAATGAATGAATTTTATGAAATCTCTGTTTTTTGCAAATTATGTATAATATTTATATATATAAATACGGGAACCGTGGCAATATACCTTTGTATGATTTTATAAAATCATGTTTCCAATGTAATATGTCCATATATTGTAAAACATTTCCATCATCGTCTGTATAGAATGACTCCGGAATTGTCGTGAACACACCTCCAGGCATTTCAGCAACTGACACAATGATGACTCTAAGTCGTTTTTCCTGAAAGATGAACAGCTAATATAGTATGTTTAAACATCAATAAAATTTCATATCAAGCAGCTAACAATTATGCAGTATATTTTATACAAATAGTGTGTAAATCTTGTTCTTTAATTTTCATATTTATATGCCTGAGATGCTTTCAGTCAACTTCTTAGGAATTTTTTTTGAAGTTTCATTTTTTTTTAAAACGACGAGTCGCTTCTAAACAATCATTGACGTAACACGAAACTTCCTGTTAAACTGTCCTGGTTTTTTAAGGCCATTCATTTTATACTCGTCCTTGGTCTTATATGAAATTCTTTAGAGTTCAGTAAGATAATAAGAATGCATCTCATACCAAATATTTTTTTTGGTAAAATGCATTGAACTTGAGACACTTGAATCCCTTTTTGGAGATATACTTATATATATTTATAGTGATTCGACAACAGTTACTTTTATTCTTTCTATTCCTTTACAAAACGTTGACCAAAAGTATTGCTTAAATCGTTCAAGACATTTCTGATATAAACCTTTGGTATACATTCCATAAAAATCCCACACGATGTGTAAGCTAACGACAATTTTACATTCACAAGGAATAAAATACTTGATACCTGATACGACCGCAAAAGTCAAACCCTCAACAGTTGAGGCAAAGTTGGACACAATATTCAAGCATGTCTGAATTTGGATTGTGATCAAATTTTTACATAAAATAGGTTTCTGACACAAAATAAATGTGGTAAAAGATCTTACAAATCTATTGAAATTTGAAAATGTTTGAAAAAAATATATGAACCCCTTAAAAATATTTAGGGAAAATCTTTTTGACCCCCCCCCCCCTCCTTTTTGGAGAAATTATCCCCAAGAACAGTCCCATCCTTCCCTTTGTAGTATGGAACCTTGTAGTACATTTTTAGAGAGATCCTAACACTGAAACACAAGTAATTGTCTTGGAACTTGAAAAATGCTTATTTTTGGCACCATTATTCCTGCATTTTTGGGGCAATAACCCCAAACTCAATTCCAGCCTTCCCTTTGTGATATGGTACAATGTTAGTCAAAGAGATCCATACAATTAAACACAAGTTTATGTCCGTCAAAATGCTTGTTTTTGGTCCCTACTTTCTAAACTATTGGTACTATTACCCCTAAAATCAATCCCAACCTTTTTTTTTGTGGTTTTGAACCTTTTTGTAAAATTTCATAGAGAATCATACGCTTAAACTTAAGTTATTGTCCGGAAACCAAATATGTCTTTGGACGACGACGCAGACGCAAACAACGAAGACGACACCATAGTATTATACGAACCCAAAATATATTTACTGTCGTATAAAAAACTTCATTACTATTATTATCTTAGACATCGCAAATGTGTATAACCTTTGATAAAAATGTCATTCAAAATAGTTGACTAGAAATTTGAAATTGATTTACACAATATGTTGACCAACTAACCTGAGATACCTCTGACATCTGATAAATTTCTTCAAACCATATATCCCAATGTTTACCTTTCTCCATTGGCAATGGACTGTTTATCCACTGCATTTTTCTGATCCTTTCTTCCAACGAGTTAGCTGTTACATATAGTTACTTAGTGTAAGTTCATTCATAATATAACATATTCGATGGATTTTACCAATAGCATTTAAATAATAAACAAATGTTTTAAATTACCTATAACTTAAAAACAAAATGACGTATAACTAAACCAGATGTAAAAAAGAACCACTACTTAATTACGTGTATACAATATCAACTCTCAAACATAAAAGGCTATAGTTATACTTAGTCTGAAGCAAGTGTGTTTGATATCCTGCCTTTGTATAGTGGGTGGTACATAGTTCGTCCGTCTGTTCGTTTCTCCATCCGTTCGTTTGTCTGTTCGTATGTTAGGGTTTTAGTTCGTATGACATGAATTTCGTCATATCTGCATTACAGTACACATTCGTAATTGTTTATCGACAATGCAAAAGATTGGAATGACTTTTGTGAGCTTTGGCTTTAGTTAAATGCCCTTTGGTTTCTTTCATTCCTTTCAGTAGAAATGAATTTGGAAGGCGAAGAATTGTTTTTGTGAAATGCACGAAATATATTGTAAACAAAACATATTATGATGATGAGAAACTTTGCAGCAAATCTATGTGATTTTAAATGGCATCTTATATTGGTTTATTTGCCCTAAAAAGAGTCTGAAATCTTATATCTTAAATTATATTTAAAAGGGCATTAAATTATGTCATTTAGAGAGACAAATAATAATTTGCAATTAACAGTCAGTTTGGTTCAAGTTTGTTAAAATAAAGTAAAAAAACAACAGCACTTAAGTAATATTGTCTGGTAAAACAATAATTCAACCTCATTAAAAAACCGTAATCATACTATATTTGATTATGACCTTAACTGAAGACGGGTTCCGAATGACTTCAGCATTTTCAGTTTTTTATGAAAAAGAATTTTGAGGCTCAAAGGAGCCTGTGTCGCTCACCTGATATTTTTTTTACAATTGATACATGAACTAATGAAACCCTTATACTTTTGCTTTTGTTTCAGAAGACTTTTGTAAAAGATTACAACAATTTATGAAAAATTGTTAAAAGATTACTTCAAAGGGCAACATCTCATTATGGGATCAATTGACCATTATGGTAATGTTGACTTAGTTGTATATCTTACTGTGCTATTTACAGTTTAATTCTATCTATAATGTTGCAAGATAATAACCAAAAACTGCAAAATTTCCTTCAAATTAACAGTGCAAGAACAGTAACCAAACAACAGGTTGTATGATTCATCTGAAAATTTTAGAACTGATAGAACTTAACCTGATGAACATTTGTACCGCTGATCCAATCTGCTCTAAATGCTTTATATTCAGAGATATAAGCAAAAAAACTGCATTTTACCCCTATGTTCTCTTTTTATCCATGTCGGCTATGTTAGTCGGCAGGTAGGATCTTCTGACACATTTTTTTAAACTAGATACCTCAATGATGATTTTGACTCAGTAGTTTCAGAGAAGACGATTTTGTATATGATAACAAAAATTTACGAAAATTTGTGAAAAATTTACTCCTAAAGGGGTCAATTGACAATTTTGGTAATTTTATTTATTTGTAGATCTTACTTTGCTGTACATTATTGCGGTTTACAGTTTGTCTCTTGTATAGTCATTTTCAAGATAACAACCAAAAACTGCAAAACTTCCTACAAATTACCAATTTAGGGGCAGCAGATCTTTTACACCTGTTTTATGTTTAGCCATGGCGGTCATCTTGGTAGGCGGACCGAGTCATCAAACACATGTTTTAAACTGCATACCCCAATGAAGATTGTGGTCAAGTATGGTTGAATTTGGCTCAGTAGTTTCAGAGAAGATTTTTGTGAAAGTATTCAGACGACGCTCACTAAGCTCATGCAGAACTCTTCATTCACTGTTTATGATGTATATTTTGTACAGAAATGTGAATAAAACACAACTTGAAGTCTGGAGCTGGCATGTCAGTTAACTGCTAGTAGTCTGTTGTTATTTATGTATTATTGTCATTTTGTTTATTTTCTTTGGTTACATCTTCTGACATCAGACTCGGACTTCTCTTGAACTGAATTTTAATGTGTGTATTGTTATGCGTTTACTTTTCTACATTGGTTAGAGGTAATGGGGGAGGGTTGAGATCTCACAAACATGTTTAACCCCGCCCCATTTTTGCGCCTGTCCCAAGTCAGGAGCCTCTGGCCTTTGTTAGTCTTGTATTATTTTAACTTTAGTTTCTTGTGTACAATTTGGAAATTAGTATGGCGTTCATTATCACTGGACTAGTATATATTTGTTTAGGGGCCAGCTGAAGGACGCCTCCGGGTGCGAGAATTTCTCGCTACATTGAAGACCTGTTGGTGGCCCTCTGCTGATGTTTTTTATTTGGTCGGGTTGTTGTCTCTTTGACACATTCCCCATTTCCATTCTCAATTTTATTTACTTCCTTTGAAAATATAAATATGATTTTAAGTTCGATATTGCATTATCCATGTTATTAGATCTGCCCATATATCAACAAAGATTAAATGGATGCACACATGGAGCTAACCATTCTTATGTGGCAATGTGAATGCATAATTATAAATGTATACGACATTTTGGTTTTAATTTCACCTTGGTTTATGCACTTCAAACGTATACAAATCATATAAATCGAAGGGGAGATATAATTACTGATGGAATACTTCAGTTAGATTGCTGCGGAGAAGTTGGGCACAGTTGATATAAATATATAAATTTGAAAAATTTGTTATATCATTATTTTTCCCTGGATTTGGTTAATTTTCTTATATAGTACCAGTTAATGTTATCCCAATATTTTGTATTTAGTTGATAATTACCTATTGTACTTTCATCGGTATTTGAAATATCTACGCCTACAACTGAAGCATGCTTATCTTCTATTCCAAAGTATATAGATCCTCCTTTATGGTTAGCAAATGCTGAAATATATTTTGATGCCATATCAACTAGGGTCCTTGGGATGTTTTTCCCAGTTATTGCCTTGAACTGAACATCTACATCCTCTCTCCTCAGATCTTTAACAGTTTGATTGAGGATAAATTTGTTATCGTGACTAAAGGGAAGCTCTCCAAAATGTTTATTTTGAGTTAAGATTTCAATAGCCTTCTCGTTTTTCACTTGGTCGACTGACGAGACAGCAGGGAAATATAAATGCGTATCCAATGAGCATAACAGTTTTGCTGGACGTATTTGTAGGGTGATATACGTCGAGTTACAGTTGCTGGACTTATCGAGCTGTATTAAATCAGTTGGAGTATCAAGAAAATAGGATTTCATTTTTTTCTCCAGTCTGTCATACCATTCATCAAAGTCTTTAGTTTCGGCAGTTTTAAAATGTTTATTCTCCAATTTAATTGCAATCGGTTTCTGTGAATTTAGACATGCACATACTAACTGTAAGATGGCATCTACTTCCTTCGGTATTTTGTTTTTGATATTAATGCTTATCGATTGGTAGACATTCCGACTTTCAACATTATCTGTAACAAAAATGTATTCAAATACTAGTATATGTACCAGTAAACTTAAAAGATTTAGTGAGTCATACATAACACTGTAAGTAAGTCCATGCCTCTCAATCACAACCCTATTTGTTCAAAACTATTAAATAATATATTGCAAATCGAGTAATATATTATATGTTTAAACGAATAATAATTATATTGAATGTCTACTACATGACACTTGAATATTGTTCCCTAAATGTTGGTCTAAATTGAAAGTTAACGTTAAATGTTGTTGCATGATTTGATGTTAAACCAATGACATTGATTAATGCAGTTGAATTTAAAATTAACTAGATTTGGTGAGATTTTATCTGAATTTAATGCGATCCTTATCTGATGAAACATTAGTATGGGCTGAGTTATCGTTCGTTTTAACTGATGGTTACATGATAGTTTCCTATAGAATATATACTAACCTGACCCTGTTTTTAACGCTTTTGCTTTTTCAGTTTTTGAAAATTTTGAAGAAGAACCACGTCTATCATCGTTTCCAATACTTGTGCCAATTCCTCCAGCACCAGGAAGACAGGCATAATCATCTATCGAAACATCTGAAAGGCTAGAGCCCTCGTCACATAAAACTTTTACACTTTTTCCAAGTTTTATATTTTTCACTGGTTTCTCCTTGTTGTCAGGACTAATTGCTTGAAAATTGTCAATATCATCTGATGATCCAGCATTTTCTACGTCTTGTTGAGCGTGAGCCCCTTCTATGGAATCCATCGAATGTTGACTGGTGTTGATTGCGATTTTCAAATCCTGAAGAAAAAACACCTACAACCTTGGAACCTACAGAGAATAAAAATGGTGTTGCTACTTATATTTAAGAAAACAAATCATGCAAGAGATAGATTTGATGAAAATGTGCACATGGCCTGGGCTATTATACTTTAATTTTTACGCAGAAACGAACTATATGATAACAACTGACATTTTCCTACCTTTTTACAGGACATTTTAAGAAAATGGTGGGTTGAACCTGGTTTTGTGGATAGCCAAACCTCGCACTTTTATGGTACTTTTAAAACTTTTAACAATACAAATCGTCACCAGATCGGTCGGAATAAATTCATCCTTTCTCAGTTTATGACAATGAGTATATTTGAAAACTAAGATGTGATATGATTGTAAATGAGACAATTATCCACCATATACCATATACCATAATTTACGCGGGTATAATCAGCTAGTAAGTATATGGCAATGTGCGTTTAAGTTAAACGCAAACATAAATTATGCCTATCAATTGTTGCTCAATTATATCAAGAACTGATTGTTTTATCTGTGTGTTTCAAGAAATATTTTATCAGCTAAATATTTTGTCATATCAGTTTTTTATACAGACTTATTGCTGGAAATGTTTTTCAAATATTTGTTCATCTAAATTCATGCTTCATCGTTCACAGAAAATTAGGGGATGAAAAGTATGTGCTAAACATTGCTTTAAATATTTTTTTAAAAACACCCTCGCGAGGAGCATTCCAAACTCATAATTCGAAGTAAAACTGACAACACCAATAAACTAGAGGCTCTAAAGAGCCTGTGTCGCTCACCTTGGTCTTGTGCATATTAAATAATGGACACGGATAAATTCATGACATAATTGTGTTTTGGTGATAGTGATGTGTTTGTAGATCTTACTTTACTGAACATTCTTGTTGCTACAAATATCTCTGTCTATAATGAACTTGGCCCAGTAATTACAGTGGAAAATATTTTCTACAAATTTACAAAAATTTATGACAAATGTTAAAAATTAGCTATAAAGGGCAATTACTCCTTAAGGGGTCAATTGACTATTTTGGTCATGTAAACTTATTTGTAGATCTTATTTTGCTGAACGTTATTGCTGTATACAGTTTATCTCTATCTATAATAATATTCAAGATAATGACAAAAAACGGCAAAATTTCCTTAAAATTACCAATTCAGGACAGTAACCTAACAACGGGTTGTCCGATCCATGTGAAAACATCAGGGCAGATAGATCTTGACCTGATAAACAATTAAACCCTGTCAGATTTTCTCTTAATGCTTTGGTTTTTGAGTTATAAGCCAAAAACTGCATTTTACCCCTATGTTCTATTATTAGCCGTAGCACTTTTTGGTTGATTGGCCAGGTCACGCCACACATTTTTTAAACAAATTACCCCAATGATGATTGTGGCAAAGCTTAGTTTAATTTGGCCCAGTAGTTTTAGAGAAGAAGATTTTTGTAAAAGATTACTAAGATTTACGAAAAATGGTTAAAAATTTACTATAAAGGTCAATAACTCCTAAAGGGGTCAACTGACCATTTTTGTCATGTTAACTTATTTGTAAATCTTACTTTGCTGAACATTATTGCTGTTTACAGTTTATCTCTATCTATAATAATATTCAAGATAATAGCCATAACAGCAAAAATTCCCTAAAATTACCAGTTCAGGGGCAGCAACCCAATAACGGGTTGTCGGATTCATCTGAAAATTTGAGGGCAGATAGATCTTGACCTGATAAACAATTTTACCCCATGTCAGATTTGCTCTAAATGCTTTGGTTTTTGAGTTATAAGCCAAAAACTGCATTTTACCCCTATGTTCTATTTTTAGCCATGGCGGTCATCTTGGTTGGTTGGCCGGGTCACGCCACACATTTTTTAAACCTGATACCCCAATGATGATTGTGGCCAAGTTTGGTTTAATTTGGCCCAGTAGTTTCAGAGTAGAAGATTTTTGTAAAAGTTAACGACGACGGACGATAACGGACGACGGACGACGACGGACGACGGACGACGACGGACGACGGACGACGACGGACGACGGACGACGGACGACGACGACGACGGACGCCGGACGCCAAGTGATGGGAAAAGCTCACTTGGCCCTTCGGGCCAGGTGAGCTAAAAAGACGATCTGATCCGCAAATCAATACATATTTCCATTTCCATTCTCAAGTTTATATAGAAAATTAAAGAATTACCAACAACGGTGTCTTACAAACTATGAGCGTGTAGCAACAGCGATAGTTTGGAAATAAACTGTACCAAAACCAGAAGCACTTGTACACAATAGGTGAAGTAAAAACTATGATTATCATTCTTACAATTCTTAACATTTATCTTTCTACAGTTAAAAAATGGAATTGTATGAATGAATTTGACTTAAATTTACCATGACATACATTGGGGGCATTTCTTTTTAACACAAACCAAAAAAAAAAACAGTTCAGCGAGCACACGTTGAGATCATTTGTTTCTTACATACATATCGATGAGAATGCTGCAAGTTTACATTGGACGTGAAGCAACTTATTTGTATTTCAATACAGCCCTCATCACATGAAATAAGTTTTATATATTAGCTTATCTGTATTTGACATAACTTTTAGGAATTTTTTATTCTCACTGCTCTTCAATTTCGTACTTTATTTGGCCATTTAAAATTTTTTGTATTGGAGCGTTATATCACTGCTGAGTCTTTTGTAGATGAATCGCGCGTCTGGTGTAAATACAAAATTCAATCCTGGTATCTATGATGAGTTTGTTTACAACCACTTGGTCGATGCCACTGTTGGTAGAGTTTTAATTCCCCGAGGGTATCACCAGCCCAGTAGTCAGCATTTCTGTGCTGACATGAATAATCATTTAATAATATGGTCATATTTATAAATTAACTGTTAACAAAACTGATTTTTTGAAATACTAAGGCTTTTCTTCCTCAGGAATAGATTACCTCAGCTGTACTTGGCAAAACTTTTAGGAATTTTGGTCCTCAATGCTCTTCAACGACTTCAACTTCGTACTTTATTTGGCCTTTTTTATCTTTTTTTATTTGAGCGTCACTGATAAGTCTTTTGTAGACGAAACGCGCGTGTGGCGTAAATACAAAATTTAATCCAGCTGGTATCTATGATAAATTTATTGTAGACGAAACGCGCGTCTGGCGCATTTACAAAATTCTAGTCCTTGTATCTATGATGAGTTTGTTTCAATTGTTTCTTTTTCTGGGTGTTTAAGACTCATTTTTATCAAACTGTCTTAAGGAGGCTTGAGGGTATAAAAATTTCAGAAAAAAAATAAATATTTGTTTTTTATTTCAAATTTTATTTGTTACCTTTTGTAGTTGTTACTTATCATATGGTACAAAAATCATTCAAAACAAACAATTCGTGTTGGCCCCAGATGACTTTTAAAATGTATACATCATTGAAAAAGTTCTAAATTATCTCCCTTTGGTGGAAAAATGCCATTTTTTGGCTTTAAAATTGAAATATCTTTTTTAACTCATCGGTGACCTATATTTTTTAATATAATTTCCATATAAGCTGTACTTAAACTAAATTATTGTAAAATTTGAGCGATTTCTGTAATAAATTTCTTTCTTTCTTTTCGATATTACCTTTATTTCTCCTATTACTTCAACAGAAAAAAAACACCTTTACAAAAATGTATGCTTCTTTCGAAGGCAGATTGTGAGCGCAAATGAACGGTGACCCCACTTTTTTATTTTTATTTTTTTGTTAACTATAAGATAAAGTTCATGTATAGAAAAATATAGAGAAATCCTATATAAATGATTTAGACCCGCGAACCCCCTTAAATGCTTTGAATTTTCCTAATTTTATTTACTTTTATGTTTATACTCTTACAATACCTGTAGTGAATAAATGGTGCCCCACTAGTCCGGCATATAGCAAGTTTATCGTTCAGACTGTGTACCGTATATATACACGCCCTCGAGGGTGTAGATCTATCTATATGCATAAATCAATAGCATGCTACAAACTATACCATAAATAGAGCTAAACAATGAATCAGTTAAATTACCTTCTGTGATCCCTACATACTATATCCGAAGTCTCGTATAAACGTGGGAGTTAGAGAAAACATTCATAGTTTAACACTAGATTATAGGTATTTCGCAACCTGTTACACAACGATTATGATAAATGCATTACGTCACAATATTAAATCAATATAAAATATATTAAAGATGTAAATAAAATATTACACTGAATGCTGCATGTACTGCTATGTTAGAAATCACTTATTAATCCAATCAATATTAAATCATTTTTGTTTCAAATTATCATACCATGTTCGTCTCTAAGATGTAGAATTAGTCTTCTTATTTGGACATCAGGATGGCAATTATTTTTTTTTAACATCACTCGACATTTCATCCCGTATTGAACTTCCGGGTAATAACCCAGGTCCAAAAATAGAACCTTACTTAATAATAATATAGAAAATCGGAATGTATAATAAATGCAAACAAAAATACATGTTCATCTTTTTTAGCATAAATCTTATATGTTTATGCAGGTTTACAAGAAAATGTATTTTATTGTAGATAAGAATATATATATATATATATCTATATATATATATATATTCTTATCTACAATGGGTTGATGTTTAGACGAGTTGTATATACATTATGTACACAGCCATGCATGTATCACCATCATTGATGGCGATCCGATGGATACATCTGTTGTAGAGTTGTCACTGACTCAGACGTACTTATAAATATCATTATTTTCTGTGACTGTATATTACATTAATTTGTAGGATCCTTTACTATAGATAATTTAGCTGATCTGTAACAATAACATCTTCATGCCTTATATATCATGTACTGTATTACGTCGCTAGATTAAAACTGACGAGAAAAGGTAACACACGGCCAGCGAAAACTCTTTATTTGAGAGCCCAGGTGGTCGTGTGGTCTAGCGGGTGTAGTGCAGGCGATTGGGGTCACGATATCACAGTAGCATGGGTTCAAATTTACAGATCTAACATTGTTGGGTTGATGTTTAGACGAGTTATATATATATATATATATAAAACTTTTAGAAGTTTTGGTCATCAATGCTCTTCAACTTCGTACTTTATTTGGCCTTTTAAACTTTTTTAGATTCGAGCGTCACGGATGAGTCTTTTGTAGACGAAACGCGCGTCTGGCGTATATACTAGAAGAAAGATAAGAAGTTAGCAACATCCTTTAACTCTACTTTCCGCTATATAGATGATGTTCTGTCACTAAATAATTCAAAATTTGGTGACCATGGTGACTATGTGGAACGCATCTATCCCATCGAGCTAGATACAGTTAAGTCGGCCTCATATCTTGATTTACATCTAGAAATTGACAATGAGGGTCGATTGAAAACAAAACTTTACGACAAAAGAGATGATTTCAGCTTTCCAATTGTAAACTGTCCATTTCTAAGTAGCAACATCCCAGCAGCACCTGCATACGGGGTATATATTTCCCATTTGATACGATATTCCCGTGCTTGCATTTCCTATCATGATTTTCTTGACAGAGGGTTGCTGCTCACATCATGGAAGCTATTAAACCAAGAGTTCCAAATGGTGAAGTTGAAATCATCCCTTCGTAAATTTTACGGACGCCATCACGAATTGGTTGACTGTTATGGAATAACCGTTTCACAAATGATATCGGATATGTTTCTTACGTCGTAACTACAATCACTTCCCCTTCATGAATGTGACCTACCGAATTAGACTATTTACCGGATTTGGTATCACATAAGCAACACGACGGGTGCCACATGTGGAGCAGGATCTGCTTACCCTTCCGGAGCACCTCATGAGATCACCCCTAGTTTTTTGGTGGGGTTCGTGTTATTTATTTTTTAGTTTTCTATGTTGTGTCATGTGTGCTGTTGTTTGTTTGTCTTTCATTTTTAGCCATGGCGTTGTCAGTTTGTTTTAGATTTATGAGTTTGACTGTCCCTTTGGTATCTTTCGTCCCTCTTTTCTAAGTTTAGTCCTGGTATCTATGATTAGTTTATATAAAGGATAAAATTGAGAATGGAAATGGGGAATGTGTCAAAGAGACAACAAGAGTTTATATAACGGAATTTGATGAGACTGTCATCAAAGTGAGAGGGTTCGCGCTATAAAACCAGGTTTAATCCACCATTTTCTAGATTTGAAAATGCCTGTACCAAGTCAGGAATATGACAGTTCTTGTCCATTCCTTTTTGATGCGTTTTGTTATTTTATTTTGCCATGTTATAATGGACTTTCCGAATTGATTCTCCTCTAAGTTCAGTATTTTTGTGATCTTACTTTTTATATATATATATATAATAAAAACTATAACACAAATTCCCATCCGTTTCGTCCATTACGGCCTTCTTCATATATATATAAAAAGTTTAGGCTGGTATATTTGAAAAGCACATTTTGTGTCTATTACTCATGTTACTTTAACTTCTGTTATTTTCATTTTGCTAATCGATAGCTTGAAGTAAAACTAAATGTTTTTTTTTCTTCTTTACAATTCTACTTATGATCATTCTAGATAACATCCACGAAGAGACATTAATTGTCGAAATCCGGATATGGTGTTAAAAAAAATTAGCACCTCATGTTTATGGTTTAACACCTTTGGCGCAAGTTTATTATTTTCTGTTTGGTATTAAATTGATATAAAGATCCATTTGTTAAATCTTGTGATCAATTTATTTGGCAATTGTCAGTCAGCAGGGTTTACGAACATCAGTTGTTCGACCTGTTAGTGAAATGCGTTTTGTTAGATTACCGTAGCCGTATTTGGCACAACTTTTTGGAATTTTTTATCTTCAATGCTCTTCAACTTTGTACTTGATTGGCTTTATAAATATTTTGATTTGAGCGTCACTGATGAGTCTTATGTAGACGAAACGAGTGTCTGGCGTACTAAATTATAATCCTGGTACCTTTGATGACTATTGTTAAAATATATTTTTTAACTTTTTCGGTCTTTTGGAAAATGTTGTTTGTGCTGTATTTATACTCCTCAACAACTAAATTCCTAACACCACTGAAGGGACATTAATGTTTGTGGTATACGATCTTTTCCGCAAGTTTGTTGTTTTCTGTGTGGTGATATATTCATAACATGATCCGTTTTGTTACATCTGGTCATCCGTTTATTTGGAAATCGTCAATGGCAGTCAGCAGAGTTTAAGAACGGCAGTTGTTCGACCTGCTACTCAAATGCGTTTTGTTAAAATATACTTGTTTAGTCTTTTGGGAAATATTGTTCGTGCTGTATTCAGACCCCTCTTCCAAGATATTTGTTTTGTATGCACACGTATAAAAAATTGCGGTTTTATCAAACGCCATCATAGGTTAGAACGTTGTTTTCAAATTAGACTCTTTTTTTTCGTTTGGGCTGGTATTATATTTGCCTTTGGGTTTATATGATCCTATTTCGACTGTTTAAAAATTCAACAGTCTATCCTAAATCCAGGTAAATTATATGGCCTTCCAAATAACGTTTCGATTCCTAACATCACTGGAAAGAAACCATGTCCTGGTTTTAAAATTTGATGTCTTACTCGATCCCTCTCATTTTATATTATTTTATTTTAAAAACCAAATTGAATACAACTGTATACAACTCTATGCAATTTAGGCTCGTTGCATTAAACTATATACAATAGGAAAAAACATAACATATAAAAATGTTATAAATATAATAAACAAATCATAGAACAAGAATAGGAAATATACAGGAGGTATAAAACAGACAAAAAAACTGTTTTCCATTATGACATGAAATAATGGGAAACGGGTGTATAATAATGAAAATCCCTTTTCCTGAATATAATTAGATTTTCAGAACCATACAATGCTGTTATCAATATTTTATATAAGTTTACTTTTTCACTAGTTCAGGTAACTCACTCTTCGTTTATAAGTAAAAAAAGTAAAGAGACAGTATTTTTTACATAAAAAGGGCTAAAAATGACAATTGAAGTATATATAAAAAGAGGTCATTATTTGACTTATCCAGTGAACCGTCCAGTACAGTCATTGTCGTCTTTATAGAGACGATAAGGAGTGTATAATATTGGTATAGTTGGACTTATTAAATATATATAACATTGGCAATATGACGAGGTAAACTTTCTTTGGTCCTTTTAGCAAGACTTTTTAGGATTAACTGACCAATGTTTTCTTTCAATGATGCTACTTTTCCAATCTAGTTCCTTTCCTAACAGTTTACCATCATACATTTCGAACGTCTTGCCTTCCTCAATTTTAACTGAACATTATTGAGATAATCCTTCCTTAATATCATCTACAGTGTACATCGGTTGTAACTCTTCTCCAGAATGCGATGACGTACTATTTCGCCTTTCTTCATGGTGATGGCCGTGGTGGTCGTGGTCGTGATGGTGGTGGTGATGTTTACGAGGTTTACGTATGCGAATTGTGATTGGTGGAAGATTAATACGATATGTGTTTAACCTTTGACAATGTCCTTGTCGATGTAGAACCACTGAGAAAATACAAATGAGGAACAGTATTCCAACAGTAATCAGTATGACTATTAAAGCAGTATTTATTTGGCTGTCTTGGGTTGGTATGTCACATGACTTAGATTTGAAAATATGGCTGAAACATAAAGACAGGTATTAGTATGTTGAATTATGTTGATATCCCTCTAAATATAACACACGTGTAAAGGAATTGAACTACACTATACAAAACATTGTCACACGAGTTTTTATGAGAGACACGATGGTTGTCATTTATTGAAGAGGAAGAGTGCACCCTACCATAGAATACTTTAGTTCACCTCACAGTTTTAGTGAGATTCGTTCCCCTCAATATTTATTATTCTTTGTTGTATTTTTGGACTGTTGTGTCGATTTTCCATGTTCTTTTTTTTCCTTGCCATTGTGTTGTATACTTTAATTAAACATCTTTTTTATACTTTCCTATTCTCCATAAAATACTAATTTCATATGCATAGTTTTCTTTACATCTTTATTTCGTACGAGTACATATCAGCTCTGCTAGATTCTTTATCAGGAACTGTAATAATATTTTTCATAATGTTCTGACGTTTCTAGATAATTATGTGTTATCATTATAATGTTGTCTAAAAAAATGTTTGTGATATTGTCATCATATCGAAGTTATATAGGAATAAAATATAAAAAAGGGAAAAAACAAGCATCTAAAAAAGTTGTCTATCGATGTTTATTCTCATATTAAACAGTAAATCCCAATTAATGAAGAAATATTATGAGAATTCATAGCTTACCTGAATCTTGAAACCAAATGATTTAATCCTGGTACTATTTTGTCTTGCTTTATCAAAACTTGGGCTTCGGTTTGAATTTTAAGCAAGCATTCCTTACCAAACATTTCATTAACCATTTTACCAGCTGACATTTGGACCTAAAATTATTAAAGTTGTTCATCGTTTGCAGTTATGTTAGCTGATATAAGTATATTGATTGATCTTAGTTTTTATGCTTTATACATGCTGCATGGTCATATTTGTCTATGAGTGTTTTAATTACATGTATATTTTAACATTCTATAAATTGTTTTTTTTTTATTATGATTATGTATTTTAGAAATCTCTATTTTTGTCTTATTAATGTGCCATGTACGTTATTGTTTCAAAGACATTCTATAATGAAACCATTAACTAAAATGTATATAATTGTAAATAATATAGTATAGACGCACCATCACTTTTACCCTGATGACTGGTGCCCCCGATGTAAAGGGGTACTTTTCTAAATAAAATATATATTAGCTTTGACCTTCCATTTTTCTTATGCAACATGATTAAATGTGATTCAACAAATTAGCGACGGAACAATAATAACCATGAGGTATTGGGATATATTACTAACAAAGCTTTAGTTCATCCAAGATGAAAAAACATTTGCTATTGAACCAAAACAGGCAGTGAATGATTTAAATTGGGGCCATCTATTAAGACAATACATACCATCTTAAGTTCTTTTGAAACAAATATCACCACATCATTGCCACAATCACCATACGACCAAGAAACATTGCGGAGATAATCGGTAAAATTCTTTGCTGCGGCATTTTCCATACTGAAATAAAAATTTCATTACATAGCCTGAATTTTATGCTAAACACAAAGTAAAATTTGAAATTTAAAATAATGTATGTATAAGAACTAGACAAACAGTTGCTTTAATCGATTTTGGCTCTGGTGGATATTTGTTTCAATTGCCATCATTATTCATACTATGTCTCCTTGTTGTATATAAGAGCATTGCTATCGTAGGCTGCCAGAGTCAATATCTATACTTGTATGTTGTTGGTGGGTTTTTCTTTTTATATAAATTCATTATCTTATACTGCGATTAAAAAACTGTACTACTATGACAAAACGGAGTAATACATCTACATCTGTGTGACTTATGCATACATATATTATCAAATCAAAACAATTGTCTATAATTGAGTCTACGCGATAACTTAATGCATTGTTTAGATACATCTACAAATACAACATGAACACGGCCGACACTCGGCTAACCGAGAGATTGGTCGGTTAATCTATATTGAGTATGCGGCTATATCGGCAGTGGGTCTGTTAATCGGGTTGGCTATACGTCTGTTAAGAGTAAAACGCACAATTTAATGTTAAACTCGATCAAATATACAGATTTTTGGCATATTATAAGAATTAAATCAAAAAAAGAAAAGTGTCTGACAAAATGATATCTATCAAAGAACATTTTCCACTTTTAAAAACATTTCATAGTCTGCGCAGTTTTCAGTAAAAGTAAAAGGCGTCGCGCAAGTATGTAGTATTTATGATTACACGCATAGCAATTTTTTAATAAAAGGCGAAACAAACAATTTTAGATATCATTTAAAAGACACAAAATACCACTTTGGTTCTTAAATATAAATTGACATTAGTAAATATTTCATAATTGTAATATAACGTGAGTAATACCACGTTTTAGTGAAAATTATGTGAATAAAGTCTGTTAATGGGTTGGACAATTGAAATTGTGTCAGTTAAGAGTTATTTAGCCACGAAAATAGTTGTGCTACCTTTATATTTTCCCATTGAAAATGTTAAAAATGAGATGTTCTTGAGTAAAAAAAATATTGTAAGGGTTCCGCGGAACCCAGTGTCTCGCCTACTTTTGCTGTAAATCGCAGGCTCAACAAAAATGAGGGAAAAAAATCAATAAAAATATTCCTCTTGATACTATCTTATGATTGTAAGAAGCTTCTGTCCAAGTTTAGTAAAAATTTAGGATAGTGAATGAATCTAATAAATGTTTTGAAAACTTTAACTGCAGACTGTATGTAATGTTAACTGGAAGAAAATCTAAGTCCATTTAAAAGTAAAATACAGAATAAATGGAGTTATCTTTTTACAATATTTACTTCTGGATACTATCTTATGATCATGAATAAGCTTCTGTCCAAGTTTGGTACAAACCCAGGATAGTTTAAGAAAGTTATTAAATTTTTAAAAACTTTAACCACAGAGTGAATGTAATGTTTCCCCGCAGAAAAACTAAGTCCATTCAAAAGTAAAATACGGAAAAAAATGGATTTACTTAATTACAAAATTTACTTCTCGATACTATCTTATGATCATAAACAAACTTCTGTCCATGTTTGGTACAAACTAAGGATAGTTTAAGAAAGTTATTAAAACTTTAAAAACTTTAACCACAGAGTGAATGTAATGTTTCCCCGCAGAACAAACTAAGTCCATGATTAATAAGTAAAATACGGAAAAAATGGAATTTTATTTTTACAAAATTTACTTCTGGATACTATCTTAATATGATCTTCTGTCCAAGGTTGTTAGAAATCCAGTATAGTTGAAGAAAGTTATTAAAATTTCAAAAACTTTAACCACAGAGTGAATATTTGTGGACGCCGCCGACGACGACGACACCGACGACGACGGAATGTAGGATCGCTTAGTCTCGCTTTTTCGACTAAAGTCGAAGGCTCGACAAAAAATAATAATACGATGCAACACTATCCTTCCAGTAAAAGCATTTTTATTTTGACTTTCTTTGCATTTTACTCAAGAGTGTGTCACTTCAATATAGCGTGATCTGGGTTGGTCGCTGGAATATGCATGAATTTATTATTAACGATTTCAATCAGCCTTAATTTTTGTGTCTGCTCAAAGTAGCATTTTCTCAAATCCGATTGAACGTGTCTTTCTAATACAACACAGGGTACATATATAACGTGTTGTTGTTTTCATATGCACATGACATTTGTCACTGGACTTTTAGGTGGTACTCAACACTACAGGGAGATAACTCTGTAAAGTCAGTGATACGTTTTAATTACGTTGTGTTGTAAAGGGAATAATAAGCTTCTCGAAGATCAAAATTGGTGTTTGTCAAACTGCTATATAACCAGTTAATTTTTCTGACAAAACGGTTGGTTCAAATTTTTTGAAATTTTTATATTTCTGTTAAAGGTTCAAATTAAATACTTTGTCAAAATTTTATCCAAATTAAACGAACCACATTGATTTTAGTGAAAGTGTTCGGTACCACCCTAATCCTAATTCCTCAGCATCATCCAATTGGTTTTTTTTTCTTGTATTACTTAATCATCTGTTGTTTACAAATCATTCTAAAGAAGTAAATGGAAAGGAGCGAATGCAGCTACATTTGGTTATATTAAAATTTAATTCATTTTATTCCGTTTAGTTCCTTTTCTACATATGAGCAGAGGAGAACTGCAGGTGTCCACATGTAAACATCAAGCATTTGTCACCAATATGAGTACATCGCAATCCGTTACTGTTTCAACACCCAGGGGGGGTTTCATGTCTTTATTCTTAAACAATCTGTTTTCTTCTCTTTTTTAGCAATGCATCACTCTCTACTGTCCTTATCTTTTATTTTGTATTCTGTATCTCCATCCAGATTCTCGTGTATACCATGAGGGCTACGGATTGGGGGGGGGGGGGTGTTGTTTATTTCTGTATTCTTTAAATGGTTATGTTACTTTTCTCTACATTTTATTTATCTTACCCATTATTCTTTCTCTATTCTTTATATTTAGGCATCCCAATATACTGATGTTTAGTTACATTACGACGTTAATCTCTGATTTATATACTGGTTACCAATGTAGATGACAAATTGGTGTCATTCATGACAATTAAACAGAATCCACATGATATATGCGACCATTCTCGGATAAAATCAATTTTACTTTAATTTAACACTTTTTGAAACCATTTTTATCAATTTTCAATATCCATTGCCTACATTGTTATTGTTCATGTGTTTTATTCCGTATATTTTATATTCCATTGCTCATGTTTTGTTTCCGTATATATTTTATGTTCCATTGCTCAAGTGTTGTTTCCGTATATTTTAGCCGCTCGTCTCTTGAGCCTACCAAATGAACACACCATAAAGTAATAAAATCATACTTTTATTGTCATTCATAACTCTTAACAGACTAATTAACAGACCGGGTTTTATACATCCGACCCATTAACAGACCAGGTTTTTAATAAAGATTGATTTATGTCACCAAAATACAGATTTTCGTGTAGATTTTTCACAAAATGATATCAATTTGGTTAACACTCATAATGCCTGTCTTTTTTCGATGTTCAAAATAGTGAATGCAAGTAAATTCAACCCAAGTGTCATTTTGTGTGTGTAAAATGTGTATAAATTTACTGATGAGTAATTTGCCTTTTCATTTTATAGATCGTACATAGAAGCTAGAAAAATAATAATTACACCACTGGATTCAGTACATTGAATAGTTTTGTCAGACATAAATATTTTTTATGATAAACATATATTTAAAAGGTTATACAATTAAACATTCTGAGTTTTCAATGATTTTCTCGATAACACCTGATTAACAGACTTTAGCCAACCCGATTAACAGACCCACTGCCGATATAGCCGCATACTCAATATAGATTAACCGACCAATCTCTCGGTTAGCCGAGTGTCGGCCGTGATGAAGATGTAATAAAGACAATTACTAACATATTTTTTATCCTTGGATGTTGGAATTGATTATGTATGTATTCACACCACATCTTCCTATATCTATCTATAGGATCGGATGCCAATATTTTTCTTTTTTATTCTAACACATGTATATTTCTTGTTTATTATTGGCCATCTGAAATAGAATGTAGTTTGTATATCAGAATATTTCTCGTCTAGAAAGCATCTTCAATATGCCTATACCAGATTATTTTCTCTTGAGCATGCTTATACCAGATACTCACCCATTCAGAGAGTCAATACGAGATTAAGCTATATGATTTGTCCCTTTTTCTTTACAGACAGTCTTCAATGTGATTAACATGTCATTTACATTGTTTTTATTAATTTTTATTTATTATCATTTTCATATTTTTGACTGAAGAAAACTGTTCTTTGTTTTCTTGACTAATAAGTGCTAAATGCATTTTACTTGATCCTTTACATACATATATATTTCGTATTTATTTACTTATCATTTCTCGAAAGATTGTGCAACTGTCCTTTATTGAACGATATAGAAAATGCAATAAACTATTATATATTATTACTAAATAATATTCGTTGCATCCATATACCAGATATACTTTTATCCTTGTAAAATATTTAGCGGAAACTAACTCATCCATAGATAAAACAATAAGAAGATTGATATAACCCATAAAATAATTGATTTAATTCTTTGGGGAATAGTCATTAATGTATCTAATAGCACATTGTATTCTATTTGCGAGGTGCTTAAGTGTTGTTTAACTTATTCTTCAAATCAATATTGAATGAGAAATGGGTATTGGTTTAATCAAGTTAGCGTCAAGGAAAAAACCTTGACAATTTTTTTTTCTGCAACTGCATAAAAAAAATCAGGAATGGTAACATGTATGCAAATATTTTCTGTACTGTTCCGTCGCACGTTAATCCGAAATCTCCTATATTACATATGTGATGGTCTGGAGGGGAGTACTTCATTTTTCAAGTTTGGCCAATTTTTATCATTTCTTTATCAATTATTTTTGCCACTGTTGTATCTACGAACCCAGTTCATACCCTCCTATCTACCTACATATAGCAGTATGGGTGTGCTTTCCATTTCACCGATCATATACTTACGGTAGATAACTCACCCTGGTATATAAGTAATTGAGGGAACTAATGCTATTGAAATGATATACCCTTCTTCATCCTCACAGGACATACACATACAAGATGTTGTTTTACGTATAGAATCAATTTCTTTATCCAAGGCATCAGCTATAAGGTATAAAATGACAAACATTTACAAAGTGTGTTGTACGTAAAGATTCAATGTCTTTTTTCAAGGCATCAGCTTCAAGATATGAATTACAGAATACTGGAAAATTAACGTTAATTTAGAGTGATCGTTTCCCCGAGGGTATCACAAGCCCAGTAGTCAGCACTTTTTGTGCTGACATGAATTATCATTGATATTGTTATATTTATAAATTAACTGTTTACAAAATTTTAAATTTTTTGAAATACTAAGGCTTTTCTACCTCAAGCATAGATTACCTTAGCTGTATTTGGCAACACTTTTAGGAATTTTGGATCTCAATGCTCTTCAACTTCGTACTTTATTTGGCTTTTTTTAAAACTTTTTTTGCATTCGAGCGTCACTGATGAGTCTTTTGTAGACGAAACGCGCGTCTGGCGTATATATAAAGTTTAGTCCTGGTATCTATGATGAGTTTATTTAGTTTGTTTAAACCAGAGAAAAAATGTATAATAAACGTTTGTATTATTAAGGCAAAACCACATTTAAATTTAAAGGCTCTGCACGTTATAGAACCCTGGCAACATTCGTTAGTCAACATTTCTGTTCCAATCCAAAAACGTATCCTCATTTTCCAGTATAAGTCTAAATCTCCAGTTATTCATCCTTGCAAAACATATATCTATTGTAGTATGGTTAATTTGTTCTTGTCCTGATAATGCATCAAATATTTGTCACTGGGTGATAAGAAAGAAATTGATGTCCTGTCATCGTAGTTTCATCAGTTTACAATTCTACATCCGCCCAGAGCTTGTCATTTTGTAATGCTTGTTCGTGTACATGTATGTTTACTCTCTGCTTTCTTCCTATTGGTGGACATTTCTTTTGGATTAAATTTTTTAATTCTGAAGGAATGTAAATCATATATTAAATCTGTATTTTTGCGACTTATGTACATAGGGTCTTTAAGGAGCATTTAAGGGTTGAAATATAATATGAAAATATAACAGGAAAAGAACTGAATGATTGATAGATATTTTGTTCTTATTTTTATTCAACTTCTCTCCGCTAACTTTCTTAGTTTGGTATACACAATAAGGAAAACTGTTATTTCATTTGATATCTTTTTTTTTTACTTATTCTATTGTTATATATGAATAAAAGTTTGGAGAACACAAATAAAGGCTATGCTTGAGGACTTTTATACAATGAAAAGATTATTTAAATTCTTATGATTACGCTACTGCTATCAATGGAATTAAATGGTAACAAATCAGTATTTCAAAATATCATAGCTCAGTTCTGGGTTTAAGTTTCATTTATTTCAATTAATAGTATTTGTTTACCTGGCTCAGTGCATATAATATTTTCCGGGTCACATATCCAAATTTTGTTTTAATAACAGTATTTGTTTACATTTACCTTGCTCAGTGCTTATAATATGTCCCGGGTCACATATCCAAGAAGATTTACATCCTCTTCCACAAAAGTCACCTTTGATATCCGTCTGGGGATTAGGATAATCTTCCTTGTCCCATGCTAAAACAAAGGGTTTTGTCGCACAAGGTTTAGTGGTAGAATCATCCCCAGAATGTACAGGCACACTGGACGATCCAAATTCCTTGACAATCAGTAAAACTATCAATAACTGCAAAACACCTCTGTATGAGGAGCAGTTAACCATTGTTACACTGGTATCATATCAGAAATATCGAGCAATGAACCACGAACTTACTAATCTATAGCTCGTCTGTATTCATTCTTTTGATTTGATTAGCTAACATGTATTTTAAAATATATTGTCCTATATTTTTTCTTCAATATCTTTCAATTAAAAAAGTGACAGTGTTGGAACTGTATTGTAATGCATGCATTCTCTGAGCCAAATCACACAGTAATTGATTAAAGAATTAACCAGTCCATAGACATTTTAGTCTTTTAAGACGCGTTGTATGATATCGTATATGCTATTATTCGTTATTCTGTTCGAACTACTCATACGAATCTTTAAATTATTCATTGTCAAATGATTAAGAATAATTGCATGTTAGATAACACCATTTAACATGAAATATTATATTTTACAAAATTTTAACATTTGAATTATTATAACTTGTGTAAACAATACAGTGATCAATATAAAGAAGAATAATACAAACAATCTATTAAAATGTCATGTTAAAGCAAACAAAAGACTAAATATGAAGTGATATAGGTATGGTTAATAGTGAGTCTGCATGTCAATCATGTTTATACTGATCTCAATAATTCATAACAAATCATGTTTATACAGATCTCAATAATTCATAACAAATCATGTTTATACAGATCTCAATAATTCATAACAAATCATGTTTATACAGATCTCAATAATTCATAGAATAGAATTGTCAAACTATTAGACAGAACAACAGAACAAACAAATCCAGGGTGAAGCATGTAACCGCGACTCCGAAAAATCAAACGTACAAACAAATACATGTAAACAACAAACAACGCATGGTCCAGAAAAGCCTGACTTAGTACAGACATTCAATTTTTTTTGAGTGTGTGTACAAACGTAGCTTCCTTCTGCATAAGCTCTTAGTTTATCATCAGAAACAAATAACTGTTATTTCTAACGACTTATTATATACCATACCGAAAGCTTAGTTTGGAGTAAATACAAAAATACAGAATTGAAAGAAGGTACAACCATATGCATTAACAACCAAGTGTACCAGGTAAAAGACACACAAACCTCAAAGCAATAAAGGAGGGTCGTAGTACCTTCATGACGAAAAACGGTACTTGCCGATTGACGTTAACGGTAACTAAAAATGTACACTTTCTTTTAGACGATAAAAAATTGTCTGATTTTGACGAATCACGTTAAAATAAATTCCAAAATAAAAGTAAAGATAATTATTTGAGACCTCTCATGACGAATCACGATCAGGATATTTTGGCGAATCACGGTAAAATGTTAACCAATTTGACGCTGACGGTGGCCAACAATTACCGTTTGACGCCTGACGATAAAGGGCATTGATACCCTTATAAAGGTTAACCACACAAAATGTTTGCACAATAATTCGAAATAAAATGTTTGCGACAAGGGCTGTTGAGCAGACAATAATGCCCAGAAATCAAAATAACGTACAGCAACATCATATGAAACATGGATTTCGTCAAAAGTATTGTATTCATGGAGTTCTGTATTTCGATTTTAGGACTTCCATAAATAATTATGGACCCTCTAATATCTGATAGACCCCAATAATACTTTTACCAGGATATCATGAAATATTTCAGTACATCCATAATTCGATATAAGGTCCTTCGCAAATAGTTGTGTTGAATTGATTTATTTTGGGCTTTAAATTATCATGCAAGCACTAAATTCGAAATATATCTGGATATTCTGAAATGAATGATGGAGTTTCTGAATCAAATAATGGAGGATCACAAATATTTATAAAATATTTAGGTTATATAAATCGTAGGTATGGAGGTTTATTGAATTCCACTTGTGGATGTCATGAAATAATTGTTGACCGCCATAAATGTTTAAGGAGGTCCTGATATATAATCAAGGGTGAACTTAGTAATCTGTTATTCTTCTACTGTTCATGCAATAAGGATTAACACGGAATTAATACATACACATTAGTTTTGCATGCTTTTATAATATTGAAAGATGATATGCGATTGTATCAAATATCAAATCACAAAGTTTAACTGAACACAAAAAATAATATGATATGTATTAATTATTTCAATCATCTAATTTGTATGGTTACTGAAGAGGGTTTTTTCAAACTTGTATAAAGAAATTGTTCTTCGGCGACGTCTTACTTCTAGCGTTGGAATTTTCGAATTCAATATTTTGTTTGCAAATATATCTGAGATACGGTAGTCCTCAAAGAGTAAAAAACAAAGCTCTTTCTTGTATCCTGTCTATTTTAGCCGCATATTACCTTTGCTGCAGATATGCCAGGATAAATAACACAAACTGAAATTCGATAAAATAAAAGTGTTAAATTAGTTTCAAAATTTGTTAAAATATTTTCCAAGTCTTGTTCATGAAATGTGTAGTCTAGAAAAATAAAAAATTGATTATATTAGAAACAGTGTGAGTTCGGGGTAGTTGTATAGGTTTTAGGTTAAAAGAACTCTCTAATCTGAAGGGACGTTTCATTCTTCAAATTGTCTTAGATTTTGGACAAAGAAAAATGTGGTAACATATCACCATAAAAATGCCTTGAATGTATTAGTAGAATACAAATAACATATTTTTAGAGAGGGAAAACTTTATTCGATATCTTTTATCTCAATATATTTATTGGTTATGCCTAAATTTAAATGAAAGTGCCTCAAAAGAGAGATGGTTGTACCCGCCATTTTTCAGTTTCACAGACAACAAAATAATTTCGCGCGATACAGACTGCTAAAATTTTCATACCTGGTCGAGATCTATATCATTTGCAGATGTTTTTAAGTAGGAAGATCACCTAGTAAGACGCTTTGTACTTATCAAAATAAACATTAAATTTACTAGAAATGATATGTCAGCATAATTTCTGTGCATAGCAAAAGTCACTTAATGAAATCGTTTGGCGTTGAATTTGATTACACCAAAAACCTGAAAAACTGATTTATATTTCAAGAAAATATTTTGTTGTTATAGTGTAATATTACCTTAATACATCCTGTTGGAAAGATGCGTGGTTCCGTCTTCAGGTGAATCCTCCTTCCTCGGCTGTTTCGGCGCTGTCCACTACAACCTCCAGAGGTGCGCCGACTGGGGTGATAAGTCCCAGCCCGAAACCACATGGCTATCCATCCCTGCCTCTACACTTTCTGCTTCCACTGTTCTGACCTTTTTCTCCATAACCACATCGATGCTGTTTCTGCCTCTTTACACAAGTTACATATTAGCTTGCTTCTTTCCCCTCCAACAATACCAAGTGCTCTCAATGCTCGCCACATAGACTGTCCTACAAACCCTCTGCTTCCCACTTCCACTGGAAATAACCATACCCTATATAATACAGTTTATATTGATTTGTGAAAGTATTCATAAGAATTAAGATTCTGCTCCTGGTGAAGGTTTGTTATGGACCGACGGTCAGGCTATGAAACATCACCTGGGGCATTTAATCATGTTTTTTGGTATAAACTATATGTATATGCTTTCACATTTTTTGCTGCTGATGCACATAATAAATACAGCTTCACAGTTGCTCTATTCCTGTTCATCCCTTTCACGTTCTCTCCCTGAATCCTTTCGTAGTCAGTAGTTGTTTATAAAGATTGATTAAAAGTGATATGTCAGGTTCATATTGAGTTTACTTATATATATACATGAACATGGACATACAATCATACAAAGGTACATGTACATATGTTGTGGAAATATACAATAATATGGGGATAAAGTCCCCAATTACGGTAGAAAAATAAAAATAAAGAATTGGGAAAATTTCCCGTCATTTTCATTCTACTAATGAACTAAAAATTGATAACTCCTTTTTTCAGACTTTTTCACTTCCCCCTATCTGTGCAGAAATCTACCTCCTTTTTCTGGTCTTGTTTGCATGAGACTTTGAATAAAATATATATTTATCAGTCTAGTAAAATATAGGAAGGAACTCAATACCAATTCATTTTTAATAATTGTTTGATATAAAAAAAGACGTTACCTGATGACAGCATTTCTTTGTTTACATTGTTTATGACGTCACAACTAAAATCCCTAACAACAGAACCAAAATCGGAAACGTGACGGTATTTCCGTTTCTTTTCTTAACATGTTTGAATTTAAAAAAGTAATTCATACAGACTTCGTCCCCTTTCACAAGTAATGCCTGCCTCATATTACAAAGATACATATGTTGAAGAAGTATACAATAATACAAAAGTACCTTTTGATGAGATAAATTAAAAATAAAATTGAGAATGGAAATGGGGAATGAGTCAAAAAGACAACAACCCGACCATAGAACAGACTTTTTTGATGTCAGAGATAAACTATACAGTAGAAATACATATTTAAAGATCATACATGTCACAGGTGACACAAAATCTAAATCAGGGAATGACTTCAGTGATATACAAAAAAAAGTAGAGTGACAAATTCTCAGGGTTGAAATTAAATCACAAATTAATTCTGTTTTGTCTCAGATAAAATGAGTGGCAATCCTAAGCTAAACATCATGTTGTTTTGTTTCAGGTAAAATGAGTGGCAATCCTAAACTAAACACCTTGCTACAGTACAGATTTATTAAGAAACCTGTAAACAAGATCCAGTCAGACAACAGTGATGAGGGATCAGAAAACAGCCAAGAAAATCAACGTTCAGACACAGTAGATACATGCAGTTCAACACCAACTCTAAACGGTAAGTGGGTGGATCCTATTGGTCGGTCACTATGATCCCATGTGATGCATAATTTTTGCATCAATAGTACATGATAATCTGGAGAAAACTTGGACGCCAATAGTAATTTTGAGAAAACCAGAAGTAGCTTCTCATCAATAATTTAGAAAATTGATGTGGAAAGACCTTCAATTGTTTTCTGAACAATTGGTTTTTAATTGACAACTTATTTTTACTTAGGGAATTTCCTGGCAAGAGCTCAAGAAAATCATGACAATTCTGTAATTTCAGTAGTCAGTCATTGACAATGTCATTATTGATAACTTACTTTTATTAGGGAATTCCCAGACAACAGTACCAGAAACTCCAGAGATTCCCACTAGTCCCTCATCTCCAGTGTTTCAACAAAAAAGTAAACTGATCAAGAAAAATGTGATAGAATCTGATGAGGAGGTGGAGTCGTCCGGTGATTGGTTGTCCAAAGATCAAGGCATCATGACAAATGGCAATGGTTGTCAAAGGTAGGCACTGTCATTTACACAAAATATAATCAGGATATAAATTGTGGTAAAACCAAACTATGAGGAAACTAATAGTCTGATTTTTGAAAAATAATTTTACAAAAGACAGCAATCAGAGACTTTATTTTTGAGCCTCTAGACTATATCTGCTTCCAATTACATTTGTTCCCAATAGGCAATAATTTGGAAAATGAACAATTGACAAAATTTGTTTGAACACATATTTTTGGAAAATGACGCAGTCATTGTTCCATTACTGTCGACCTGAACTTCATTACATTTCTCTGCCTACCGCGCTTGGTTTCGTGTTTACTATTTTCCATACAAACTGGAATCTGCTTGTGTTATCATTATGCATGATCATTGTGTAGTAATCAGCCAGGAACCAGTTTACACTCGGCTTCATATTTACTATTTTACAAACTAACTGGTTTCTGCTTGTATTCCACTACACTCGAACAAAGTGTTGTAGTTTGACGGGAACCAGTTTAGAATTTGTAAACTACAAAACGTAATCGGTTATTGTTCATTCCGTTTTGGTGTTTCGTACCGACTTATATGGTTTGAATAAGGTTAAGACCCTTCAAACATTAATGTGATAGGTATATTAAAGACTGTTTTACAAAAGGATTGAACTGTTTTACTTTCAAAGTCGTACTATAGTGATAACTGTCATGTACGGATTTCCTCTCTCACCGGTTAATTTCTTCTTTTACACGTGCTTTTGAAACTTCCTGTTTAAACATCGCAAGTTTTAAAATTGTTTTTTTTTGTTATTTTAACAATCATGAAGCGTTCCAGAATCATTTTAAAGCAGTTTCTTCTTCTCTTTGATGATGGAAAATAGGTTTTCTCAAGAAAATACCGCAAACGATCGCAGAGGAATTGAAACGTACAAGTCAAGTCGGCACCTGGTTAAATTGGCATCTAGTCAAATCGGCACCTATTTGACGTCAATTCGGCATCCAATAATATTTGTTATAATATTTTCTATTCAATTAATTAATAACTGTTACCAAGTACATAGTGAATATGTTGTTGTGTATTTAGGTAAACAACGAAACGAAAGTGAATATGTTGTTGTGTATAAAGGTAAACAACGAAGCCCTTACCAAAGCTGTTGTTTTAACAATTAGACAATTATTAAAATAAAATGGAAAACTATGAGTCCCTTTCAATAAATCAAACTTTCATGCCAAATAATTAGCAAATTTAAGGTGTTTTTTTCAGTAAAGTTTAAACAGCATTAAACCAACAATCTTGTAAAATGCTCAACTGGTTAAAATAATGCAGAAAAATATCCAATATCTCATGTGTTAGTCCAAATAATTATGACGTCTGGCAAGGCTATTTAATTTTTTTTCTGGGATGCCTTCCTACGACGTTCGTAGGAAGGCGTCCCAGAAAAAAATTAACATAGCCTTGCGGTCATAGGAAGGTGTTCCAGAATAAAATTAAAAAAGCCTTGCCAGACGTAATAATTATTTGGACTACTCATATATATATATATATCATTAAAAATACACCAAAAAAGTCATTTAGTTGAGAAAAATAAATATATACATAACAAAATGTACATGAACACCCAAAAATGTGAAATTTAGTATTTAGGCAGCAACCATTTGATTTTCTGGGGGGGGCTATGGTTTTTTTTTCTGGACAAATTTTTTTTTTCACCTGCGGCGAAAAACAATCTATTTTTTTCGGGACAAGTCGAAAACAAATTTTTTCTTTCAATTTTAGCATTACATATAGTGGCAGCTGAGGGTGAAACAAACAATTTTTTTTTCTCAGAATCAAAAACAAATTATTTTTTTCTCCAAAAACTGGAAACAAACTTTTTTTTCCAAAAAAAACCATAGCCCCCCCCCAGAAAATCAAATGGTTGCTGCCTTAACACTTTTTGCTTAAATACTGAAAAAATTCTGGCAACCCCTTTCTTATTTTTACTCTTTTTGCTTAAAATACTGTTAAAAATATATATTTAACATGGGTGACGAATTGACTAAAAAACGAAAGTAGAATATTGTCGACTCTACCTCAAATAAATAACATTATCAAATGATTTATGTATCCTTAGTTATTGAACAGTTTTCAACAAAAAAAAACCTTGACCGTATCATATATTTCTGATAGTGTTCCTGACCTATTCACACATTTAAAAGCTTGAAAAGGTGACCTATTCCAGGGGCACATCCTATCACCTTGTATCACAGGCACTTAAGGTACCTTAATATAACACTGTTAAGGTATTTAGGAATTTTTTTTCTGAGGCAAGTGCCTGTGCCCCCCCCCCCCCCCCCCCAAAAAAAAAATAACAAATACTGAAAAATAACATATATTAAACATATATATCTAACATGGGTGCCCAAATGACTACATCAGGTGTCGATTTTAACCAGGTGCTGATTTGTCCAGGTGCCAATTTAACTAGGTGCCGGTTTGACTAGAATTCTTTGACAAATGTTTGAAATTATCTGAGTTTCATTAGACCTTTGATAACAGTAACAAAAAGATTATTTACTTAATATTTTGTGGGAGAAGGGGGTTCAGACTATGTGGTATCAGGTCTGTTTGCGCCCAATACATTTTCGCACCCTACACGTTCGCACATTCGCACCCAAGGTCTGTTCGCACTCTACTCATTCGCGCCCAATTTTAATTCAAATTCAAGTTGAATAATTGGAAAATCATGGTTGTTGTTTTAAATTGCTTTGGTGTAAATACTGAATGTATTTATAGCTTGGTATGAGTAAAACATTGAAGATTTTAAAGGAAAAACACAAAAGATAATTGTTTTTAACAGCTTGGTCCCTTTGATCTGAAACAACGAAACAATAAAACATAGAAACCAAAATATAGCAATCCACTAATATAACCAAAACATGATAAAATTTATTCAACACACAGAAAAAAACATAGTCAGAATCTCACTTCATTTTGAAACAAGTCAATGAAACAAAGTTATAGCAATACACTAACCAAAACATGATTAAGAGTTATTCAACACAAAATAAAACGTTGACAAAATACCACTTTATTTAGAAAGGATTATTATTATTTTTAACAATACGCTATGCAAAACATGATTAAGATTTATTCAACACAAAAAAAAAATGCTGTCTCACTTTATTTTGAGACAATGACAACAATTATACTTATAAGAAAACACTTGCTTACAGAGTTATTAAACACAAAACCAATTAAGATTGGATGCGAACATGTAGGGTGTGAAAGTGAAAGGGGGTGAACATGAGTGGGCGCAAACGTGAATGGAAGCGAACGGACCCAGATTCAGACTATGTACCAGTGAGAAATATACAAGCCTTTCTACGGTATTTATTTGTACAATTCAGGTAGTCTTGACCTATTCATTTGTCTTAAAAAACCAGCCAGTTGTCACCTTCACTTCACACACACACACACATATACGAATATCAATTATATGCTTACGAAACATGTTGCATTTTTAAACTAATTCCGGTATGTGAAAATCAAGACTTGCATAAAAACTATCCCAATATTAGAGACAGTGGCGTCATTTTTCTTCAGAGCTTTCAGCTCTTTGATTAATACTTCTTTTTACAATTATTTCCAGTACAAAGTCAGCTTCCAAAAGAAAACAGAAGTTAGATGTTAGGAATGAACTTAATGAATCTTCTGATGATGAAGAACTTGATGGAGGACAAACAGACAAGGTCAGACAGATAAAAGATATGTTCCCACAAGCCAGTACTAAAGATGCTGTGGCTGTTCTCAGGGTAAAGCTTTGGAACACTGAAGATGCTGTTGATATATTTATGTCGGGAAGAGTTCAAGGTGAGGCAAAGTCTTGAAAGGCTTAAAATTTGGGAAATTTGAAATTTTTCATTTCTTAAAAAGCCTAGTGGAATTAGTTTGCAGAATAACATTTCAAGTTAATAAAAAGACTAAAAGCATACAAATGTTAAACAGTTATATGTGGTCCTTTCTTGTGCTTTTCATATTATGTATGTTACATCTGTGACATATGATTAAGTTCAATTATATTCAGGTTGGAAATATTCTCTGCAGTTTATAATTTTGTTGTGACAGATTATTTGTTTTAAATTGAACTCTATATGAAGCACAAGCTGCAAAGTATTTAAAATTAACAAAAAAATGTGTAACTGAAAGAGCAGAAGTTTGAATCATAAAAGAAATCATAAGAATTTTTGTGGTACAAAATATGCATACTATATGGATTCATTAATTTTTATACAACCGCAAAAATTTTAATTTTTTGGTCGTATATTGCTATCACGTTGGCGTCGTCGTCGTCGTCGTCCGAATACTTTTAGTTTTCGCACTCTAACTTTAGTAAAAGTGAATAGAAATCAATGAAATTTTAACACAAGGTTTATGACCACAAAAGGAAGGTTGGGATTGATTTTGGGAGTTTTGGTCCCAAAATTTTAGGAATTAGGGGCCAAAAAGGGCCCAAATAAGCATTTTCTTGGTTTTCGCACTATAACTTAAGTTTAAGTGAATAGAAATCTATGAAATTTTGACACAAGGTTTAAGGGGCCCAAAGTGTCCAAAATTGAACTTTGTGTGATTTCATCAAAAATTGAATAATTGGGGTTCTTTGATTTGCCGAATCTAACTATGTATGTAGATTCCTAATTTTTGGTCCCGTTTTCAAATTGGTCTACATTAAGGTCCAAAGGGTCCAAAATTAAACTTAGTTTGATTTTAACAAAAATTGAATCCTTGGGGTTCTTTGATATGCTGAATTTAAAAATGTACATAGATTTTTAATTATTGACCTAGTTTTCAAGTTGGTCCAAATGGGAGTCCAAAATTAAACTTTGTTTGATTTCATCAAAAATTGAATAAATGGGTTCTTTGATATGCCAAATCTAACTGTGTATGTAGATTCTTAATTTTTGGTCCAGTTTTCAAATTGGTTTACATTAAGGTCCAAAGGGTCCAAAATTAAACTAAGTTTGATTTTAACAAAAATTAAATTCTTGGGCTTATTTGATATGCTTTATCTAAATATGTACTTTGATTTTTGATTATGGGCCCAGTTTTCAAGTTGGTCCAAATGAGGATTCCATATCAAGTATTGTGCAATAGCAAGAAATTTTCAATTGCACAGTATTGCACAATAGCAAGAAATATCTAATTGCACAATATTGTGCAATAGCAATTAATTTTCAATTGAAGTTATCTTTCTTTGTATATAGTTGTTGATAATATATGTTGGAAATTTGCCAGACATGACTATAATGTCATTTTCTATTTTTATTTGCCAATAACTTTATGTAAATAACTTCATTGGAAATTTGCCAATATAAAATGTTGCTGATGAAGCTTTTTTTCCTTATCTTATCTAAAATGTTTTTAGATAATGTATGTTGGACATTTGCCAGACATGACTATGATGTCATTTTCTATTTTTATTTGCCAATAACTTTATGTAAATAACTTCATTGGAAATTTGCCAATATAAAATGTTGCTGATGAAGTTTTTTTTATTGTTTTATACAATAAACAATGTATATTCACTTTTACTACCAACCAATCTTTACCATTCAGTGATAACAAGCACTTTATTTTACATTTTAATATTTTATGATGTATTTAAAAGAGTAGTTATTGTTGCAAACTCCATTAGAAATTTGAATTGATATCAGTTTTGGAAAAAGGGAAACGGGGATGTGAAAAAAGGGGGGGGGGGGGGGTTTAAATTTTTCTCATTTCAGATTTCATAAATAAAAAGAAAATTTCTTCAAACATTTTTTTGAGAGGATTAATATTCAACAGCATAGTGAATTGCTCAAAGGCAAAAAAAAACTTTTAAGTTCATTAGACCACATTCGTTCTGTGTCAGAAACCTATGCTGTGTCATGATCAACTATTTAATTTTAGATTTAAAAAGTTTGAAGAAGAAATCTTTAATTGATTTGTAAAATCTTGACATTTGTTTTGTGTAAAAAAAAACCATGTAATGTCAAAAATTTGATCACAATCCAAATTCAGAGCTGTATCACGCTTGAATGTTTTGTCCATACTTGCCCCAACTGTTCAGGGTTCGACCTCTGCGGTCGTATAAAGCTGCGCCCTGCGGAGCACCTGTTTTTTTTATGCCCCACCTACGATAGTAGAGGGGCATTATGTTTTCTAGTCTGCGTCCATCCGTTCGTTTGTTCGTCTGTCCCGCTTCAGCTAAAATGTTTTTGGTCGAGGTGGTTTTTAATGAAGTTTAAGTCCAATCAACCTGAAACTTGGAAAACAAGTTCCATATGATATGATCTTTCTAATCTTAATGTCAAATTAGTGCTCTGACCCCAATTTCACGGTCCACTGAACATAGAAAATGATAGTGCGAGTGGGGCATCCATGTACTTGGGACACATTCTTGTTATGCCTAAATCAGAACCCAACAATTAATGAATGCATAGGACCAAATAAATTCTCTCCTAATAAAACCATCACACTTACACCCATTCTCCCAGAAAACATAAACCTAATCATTCCACTTTTTGCTGTATTTAGAAACATTAAATCCACCAATGAAGAAGAAACGAGTTATCAGATTTAACAGTAGTGACTCAGAACAGTCAGCTCCTCCAAGGAAAAAGTGCCGTCGTGTTGAGTCTAGTGATAGTGAAGACATGGACAGTCAATCGACTGTCTCATATTCTCAGACGGCAGACAGTCAAGCTACTTTGGAGTATAACATAGACAGTCAACAAACAATACCAGGTTCTCAGGATCAAAAGGAGCAGATTAAATTCCTTGTGGAAGCTTATCCTGAAAAATCTAAAAAAGTAAAAATGAAGTATAGATGACTTTAAGATGAGTGTGATTGTCTCTTTTCAATTTCAACAGTCAATATCTCATTTCTAAATATCTTTAGATATTAAAGAAGAAGGACAAAAAAATATACACAATGTTTTGAAAAGGCAAATAGAACTAAATGCATTACATTGGTTGAAAAGAAATACTGATATATCTTAATAAAATAAAAATAGATATTTTCATGTGTGATTCAATCATAATTTCACCAATGACATTATTCATCAATGTCTATGCCATTCATTGCTCACTTCAGTAAATTAATTTTGTAATATGGTCACTCAAGTATTTTTCTTTAGTTGAATTAAATTTGGATTAGTAAAATGAATCAATATTCATCATGTTCATCAGTTTATTGATAGTTAATTAGAAAGTAGAGGAAATTAGTTACACTATGTAACAGAATTGTCTTTTATTTGTTATACTTTTTAAATTGGTATATTTCAGTACTTGAGAAAATTGTTATCGAAGCATAATTGGTCTATTGAGGCTGCAACAGAAAAACTTGAACAAGCAGCTAAAAGGTCTACAGATGATTATGCTGGTTTGTATAGTACATTGTTTATCAACTATTTCGTTACAAGTTGGATGCGTTATTGCCTCCCTTTGCATAATTTGTTAAAAATTGCCTTTAAATGTCATACAATCAATAATGATGAAAGCATTAATCTTTTGGAATATATGGTGTAAAAAGGGACTGGAAACAGTGAAAGCATAGTGATGCAAGATTAAAGCTACGTTGCTTATTAGGGCTTATGCCAATAAATATGACAGCTAATTCAGAATAATTGCTTGCATTTAAGGGGGCTCGCGGGTCTAAATCATTTTTTTAAATTTAATATAGGATTTCGCTATATTTTTGGGATACGATTGCTTTCAAGCAATCTGTAGACTTATACCATTGACTCAGGGCTCCATTCCTTCACGTCAACCGTTTTATTCTAAACATTCAGCAACATCTCAGATTCTTATGATTGTCTTGCTTTAAAAGGTAAAAACAAGCAAAAGGATTGAACTTAAACAACTTTCCTGTAATGTCTTTCTCATAATCTTCATGTTTGATATTTCCCTTGACTTTTTATAAACACAGAAAAATCAGAATTAAGCAGTATTTATACTTAGTGTTTTTATAAATTTAGAAACACGTCAGAGGGAATTCCCCAGTTTTGATAAATGCAAGAGTTCTCTGATTTCTGATAATTCTATTTCTGTCATATAAGAACTGAAGTGGAGTTTTTCTATATGTTACCGTTATGAAACTGATATTTGATACTGTACTCTCATAAAGAAATGGAGAACCATCTAGGTCGTTTAATAATCATTTAATAATCGCATGTCACGGGTTTGTTTATGTATTAATGCGCATGCATATAGTTTTTTTTATTTCAAGGAGTATCACATTGAATGGTTGCTCTGGATTCCCCACTTCATTGATTAATTTGAAACTCATGGGATTCTTTT
Source organism: Mytilus galloprovincialis (assembly GCF_965363235.1). Classification (NCBI taxonomy): domain Eukaryota; kingdom Metazoa; phylum Mollusca; class Bivalvia; order Mytilida; family Mytilidae; genus Mytilus; species Mytilus galloprovincialis. The sequence continues at coordinate 88,430,062 of NC_134847.1, forward strand.
TATGTCTGTCTGCTATTGAGGGTTATTGTTGTTTCATAATTTTAAATCATATGCATCATTTAAATTAAAATAAATGTAGTCCACATAGTAAAGGTCTACCTATAACACCCCTTCAGCCAAAATGGAGTCTTCCATATTATCATTTCGAGTTGTCTCCCTTCCAGAAGTATTTTCCGTCAAAATAGAAATACAATACGACTCGTCAAGAAAAATTAACTCGTTATATGTCGTTAAACATCGTATTAAACAACAATAAAAAATATAGGTCACCCATGAGTTAAAAAAGATATTTCAAAAATGGCATTTTTGGACCAAAGGGAGATAATTTGGAGCTTTTTCAATGATATCTACATTTTAAAAGTCACCTGGGGCCAACACGAATTGATTTTTTGGAATGATTTTTGTACCATATGATAAAGTAACAACTACTTGAGGTAATAAATAAAATTTGAAATGAAAAATAATGATTTTTTTTGGAAAATCTTATACTACTGTTGATATAAAAAAAGAAGATGTGGTATGATTGCCAATCAGACAACTATCCACAAAAGACCAAAATGACATTGACATTAACAACTATAGGTCACCGTATGGCCTGCAACAATGAGAAAAGCCCATACCGCACAGTCGGCTATAATAGGCCCCGATAAGACAATGTAAAACAATTCAAACGAGAAAACTAATGGCCTTATTTATGTAAAAAAATGAACGAAAAACAAATATGTAACACATAAACAAACGACAACCACTGAATTACAGGCTCCTGACTTTGGACAGGCACATACATAAATAATTGATCTCTGAGTAAAATTTGAAGTAAATTCGGGCAATGAGATTGAAGTTTTAATTACAACATATATTTAATTTGAATTGTTATATTGTTTGACGGTAGGTCAATAAAGGTTCAATTTTTGTTCGTGATACAGAGATTTCAAAAGTAAATATTTTGGGTTAAGGAGAATGTTTTGCAGGCACCTATAAAGAATAATGATGCTATAACTTTGTTTATTATGTGTTCTGTTTTTATATTGAAAATTTATTTCTATTGACAGATGCTTTAGATGATGAAGATGACAATTATGATAGTGATGAATGTGTAGACAGTGAAGACAGTATTGATGTAAGTATGAAGTTCAGGATTATGATCGTGATAAAAGTGAAGACAGTATTGATATAAGTATGAAGATCAGGATTATGTTAGTGATGAGTGTGTAGACTCTGAAGACAGTATTGATGTAAGTATAAAGTCAGGATTATGATAGTGATGAAAGTGTAGACAGTGAAGACAGAATTGATGTAAGAATGAAGTTAAGGATTATGACATTGTGACCAGTATTGATGTAAGTATGAAGATCAGGATGATATTATTGTGACAAGTATGAAGATCAGAATTATGACATTGTGACAAGTATTGATCAGGATAATAGCATTGATACTATAATTGATTTCATAAGAGGTAATGACTTTATTTTGAAGTTCTTTATAAATGAAATTGAACAAAACAAAACAGGCATTAAAATGAGTTAAAAGTATATTTAAGCACATACATACTCATTCAATAAAGTAGAATATTAAAACCACTATGACATTATACACGTAGCATTAGGTCAGGGCTCATAAATTTTTTTAGTCAGCTGGACATTTTATATATTATACCGATTTTAATCCCTTAAGACTAAATAGACAAAAGGCAATTATGTTAATCTGTTGGCCATCCCTATGAATGGCATCACAAAAAAATTATATTAAACTTTCTTTCAATCTTTGATACATATTCAAAGCTCTGACGTAAACTATTAAATTAGCAATCCAACATCAGTGTACTAAAATTTGCCTAAGACTCTTTTTATTTGTGCAAAACAACTTTACTTTGGTTTTTGAAAAACACATTTTGGTAATACTGGATGTAGTCTTGACAATGGTAAAACATGGACCACATACGGATACGCAAAAATCAGTGTGCATTAACAAAACATGATTGAGTGAAAGTAGCTCTATCCACATTATTTCTTTATGAAAATACTCGTAAAGAACGTTAGATAAATGTATCAATGATAATTTTAGCATTTTTGAAGAGCAAGGAATTGCTTTATTAAATTTCCCACCTGTGCATATGTGCACTAGTTCAAACAAGGTGGTTCTGACGACATTTTTAAATTGTCCATCAAATCATATTGATAAACCATTTGTAAATGTATTTCTAATAATTTTAATCTTTTTGAAATGTAAGAAAATATCATTGAATAGACCAATCAATGTCCGGTACAATCTACAGTTTACCTGTTAACTGAACAGGTAAAGTCCAGCTGTCCGACAACTAATTGAGAAGGTATTACAATGGGTTTGTTTTGATAGTATTTATTCATCATGTCACTTTTATGACTGGAAATGTCTGGCTGTTAGCAAAAGGTCGGGTCAAAAAGATTGCAAAAACTTCCAAAGTTTTTGTTGAATTATATTTAAAATGACCATCTCTAGAAAAGAAGATGACTGTTTCATGCTTATCCCAGATGGACAATGTCTAGACAAATTTAATTTGTCCAGAATACATGACTGTTTTGGAAGCCACACATCAGGTCCTTTTGCAATTAAAGGAGCATTAGCTCTAAGATATATAAAAAAAAATTATTTGATAATTATCTTTTAAACAGCCAGATGGTTCAATTTTGTCAAAATAAGGTAATGCTGATGGTTTATTTACTTGCAAGTGAATAAATCAACTGTAAACATATATTCTGTTGATGCTCATCTAGGCATTACAAGTCCCTTATTGGTTGATGTTCCATATCCACTAAACACAGATATTTGTACTCTAGTTTAAAGGTTTTCATATGGTTCTAAAGACATGAAAGATATTAGTCTTTTGATTGTTTGATTTGTTAATTTGATATCTTATTGATAAATAAACCATATTCCAATTTATTTACATGTACATACAGCTTTTTACATGTACAAAGAAATAAAATATTATTTATTTTACTGATAGGAAGAAGACACTGGACAGAGAGCTGTCATTCTGGCATTCTTTGATGATGCTTCATTAGAACAACTTAGCACTATGCCTGGAGTATCCAAGAGGAAAGCAGAGATTATAGAAGGATTAAAACCATTCAAAACATGGGATAAACTGGTTTGTAATGCTAATCAATTGATCTTAATGTAAAGGTTTAAAAAACTTTAGATAAGTGTCAGATAAAGATTGATATGTCGTGACTTAGGTTGTCCCAAACTTCTTTAGTCTCATAGCCTGCCTGTCTGCTTCAAATGTCGCAGGTCATAGCTTTTGACACCCATATGGTTCAAACTTTTAAAAGACTTTATAATTGGTATTTGATGCTTTTGCATTAAGCATCCAGTTTGAAGGAGTTCAGAACCTTTTACTAGCATATTATAAATTCAAACTAAAAAAATATGTTTCAATATAAATTGAAGTAAAGTTGCCTGGTAAGAAATGAAATTGAAATCAAGTATCTGTGAAAATAATTTGATGAACAGTTGTTTTTTATGTTTGGTAGACCAGACTTTTTTGTGAAAAGGCTGCAAGGGGAGGGGAAAATTTAAAATTTAAAGTTTTGTATGAGATGAAATGGGATACTTGTTACCATGAAATCATTTTATTTTAGGTTAAGAGTTTCACCACATTAAAAGGTTTATCATATAATGTGATCCCTAGTTTTCATGACATTATTTTATTTTAGGTTCAGTGTTTCACCACAACAAAAGGTTTATCCTATGATGTGATCCATGGTTGTAATGAGATTATTTTATTTTAGGTTAAGAGTTTCACCACGACAAAAAGTTTATCATATGATGTGATCCTTAGTTTTCATGACATTATTTTATTTTAGGTTAAGAGTTTCACCACGACAAAAGGTTTATCCTATGATGTGATCCATGGTTGTAATGAGATTATCCGAGTCAGAAATGTTGTGATCAAACTAATGGAGAAATGTGAGAAAATATCAAAGAACATGGAGAGTATAGTCTCCTATTTGACAAATAAACAGGAGTTAGAAGATTCTGATAATGATGATATACAGATCAAAAAACAACCTGGAAATCTAAACCCAAGGTAATAAGACATAAGATTTTCTGAGTTATTATAAAATAGCAAACCCATGTCATATGTCCAGTTCAGGCTCGTCACATTAAGTCCACAATGTAATTTGTCAGACTTGATTAGCCAATATGACAATTTTTAAAGCTCTGATCTTACAATGTAGTTAAAATTATTTGCAGCCATTATTAAAAGTGAGGGTAATCTGGATTAAAATAAAACCCGTCAGATATAAAGTGTGGTAAAGTTGAGGTTATCTTAAGCTTGATAATGAATGATATACAGTAGACTCCGGCCAATCGGATACCCAAAATGTCAGCTAAAAATATCCGATTGTCCGATATATTCAATTAGCCGATGAACGTATATTCCTCCAAGGTTTTTTTTCAATATTGACAGACACAACCCTAAGATACCAATAGCTATTATAGCTGCTTTATTAATGGAAATTTGTAACTAATCTCAATGTTTTTTCAGGTACAAGTTCGGATAATTCGATTGATTGAGTAAATAGATCGATCAGTTGATTATAATGTATTTTGTTTATCTGTCAGTCTATTGATTTTTTTATTATGTGTTGATTATCTGAATAAAATATGTACCTCTTAAATAATGAGACTTGTTGTTTTTGCGTGATTTGTTTCATTTGTGTGTTAAAACAGGTAAAAGTTAAAAATAACTATGAATTCTCGGAAGTAGGCCACAGGTAAATCTATTAATAGCTACGAATTCTCTAAACTATAATCGAACTCGGATCTAATTTTCTAGTTTTTTTATTTATGAAACACATTTCCAATTTCGAATAATACAACTATTTTGATGATTATAAAATTGGACATCAAGATGAGTAAAATTAATTTGCTTTTCTATCTTATCTGTCGTGGCTCAAAATAAAAGACTGAATATTATGTAAATTAGGAAAATGGCGTACGTGTGTACAAGTTACACAATTCTATTTCACCTGGGATATGCTATTGACACACGAATCCTTATTTTTACACGGGACTTCTATATATATTTTAATAAATTGTTGAGAAAGAGGTACATTTCATTCATATTTAATAAACATTGATGAACATCACGCACAGTTTATCATTTCTGTCGTGTCCTTGTTTGTGAAGTAAATGATAACGACCACCACATTTGGATAAACACATAACAAACACATCTAAGGCAAAATATAATATCAGATTCATAAAATAAACAAGACAACAAGAAAAATATGTTTTATTTGTCTATAAAAGATCGTTTTTATTAATAAAATGAAACATTTCTGTACAGAAGTTTTCTTAAACTTCGTAATGGCGCAACTTCCGGCTTCATTTCCTGTGAAGAAAAATACGACATTATTTCAACATATTCGATTGTACATGGTTTTCACACATTTTTCATGAATATTCCTATCCAATTAGCCGATATATTCTAATAACCGATATTAGATTATCCGATGTATTTTGACTGAAATGTATAGGGAATGGTTCGGTGTTTTGAAATAATATTACAATAGCCGATATATTCGTTTAACCGATATCCGATTAGGTGGAGTCTACTGTACATGCAGTTAAATCTTGAGTAATTTAACTTTTTTTTAGAATTTAGAATTTGATATGGATTTTAGAAGGTCATATTTTCAAAATGTAATCATGGTAATTGGTAGGTCTGCTTAATGGACTAGAATAAAATAAGGAGATGTGGTATGATTTCCAAGGTCATAAATAACTTTTGTTGTTGATTTCCAATGAAACAACTATCCACTACAGTTCAAATAAATTGGATGTAAGGAATAATAGGCAACCGTACTACCTTCAACATAGATCATCACAAGATGAAGAATAAAGTTAATACTAAATACAGTATTTTTGTTTTTATAGCTATCAGTTGAAACCTTTCCAGATGGTTGGACTGAATTGGTTAAGAATAATGCATACCCAGCATCTAAATGGTATCCTAGCAGATGAAATGGTTGGTATCAGTATGGAAGGGGCTGTGGGTTTTATGTATAACAAAATGATCAAGTAGAGGAAAAGACAGGTCAATTATGTATACCTAACAATAAAATGGAGTCTTGACAAATTTAATGATGATTATCACACATGAACAAAGAAAATGGACCCTACAGACTTTTATTACCATAAAGTGTTATCTTTTTCTGTCCATGAACCTCACTTTTCTCTGTGTTTCTAAAGCTTGTATGAATAAATTTGATATTTTCCTACAATGTACATATATTGCCTATTTACTGTAAATTCAGAAAGTATTATGTGCATTTATTATTGCGATTTTGTCATTTTAGACTAATGTGATAATAATTTTTGCGTTACTGAGAAAAATCCTGTTTAATTCACATCAAAACATTAAAAATGAGAGTTAAAATTGTTGCGATTATTAAACTGATGCATTTTTCGCAATAATAAAAACAGTGAATAATTTCTGAATTTACAGTAAACAAAGGAATATTTCATAAGAGGGTTTTAGTTACCCTGAATTTTTTATATGCCTGTAGATAATGCAAAGATTTTGCGTGTTTTCATCAGAACTTTTATCCTATCTGTCTAGGTTTTATAACAAAATGTGTTATAAATTTGATTGCTATAATTTTGGCGAAGCAGTTTAAATACAATTTAATGCCATGGTGATATTTGAAATATTGAGGAGAACACTGGTTAGAATTTTTTCTTACTTTTGACCTTTTACCTTGAAAATTTCATTCTTTGTCTGATAATTAGAAGACATTCTACAAAGCATAAATGTATATTTTATCTTTTGCAGGGTTTGGGTAAGACTATACAGACAATAGCATTCCTGGCACATTTGTTAGAGGAAGGAGAGAGGGGACCACATGTTATTATCGTACCATCATCTACAATAGGTATGTAGTTCAAGATTACATGTTATTATCGTACCATCATCTACAATAGGTATGTAGTTCAAGATTACATGTTCCCATTATCTACAATAGGTATGTAGTTCAAGATTACATGTTCTTATCATCTACAATAGGTATGTAGTTCAAGATTACATGTTCCCATTATCTACAATAGGTATGAAGTTTAAGATTACATGTTCCCATCATCTACAATAGGTATGTAGTTCAAGATTACATGTTATTATCGTACCATCATCATCTACAATAGGTATGAAGTTTAAGATTACATGTTACAATTGTACCATCATCTACAATATGTACTATGTAGTTCTAACAGGGGTTCACAAATTATCAACAATAAGTATATGTAGTTCATACAGGGTTCAGAAATAACTTAACTAAGAAAAAACATTGAATCTTGTAGGAGAAGATTACACTTCAGACAACATTGTACAAATCAATGTAAACAATCTTTAAAGATTTACATTTAGTTCGTTAAAACGTCAATGAATGTCTGTAAAAGTTGAAAAAGATGTGTCCAATTAATATATGTTAAAGTGCAGTGTTTTGAAATACCGAAGAATTACATTAAACCCTGATCTGTCCATCTACACTCTGTTCAAAAGCAAGATAATGCTTTGATAAAATTTATATGGAATATTTGATTTATTGGATGTGACATTCTTTCTTGTATCTGATTCAGTACGAAGACAACAAATGTAACCACCTGGTGCCGCTGTGTATTCTTTCTTGTCTGTCATTCAGATCTTCTCTAAAGATAAAATTCATGTCGGGGAATATTTTACAAAATTAGTGCAATGAGAACCTTGCAAAAATATTGAACTTAATAGTACCACAGATTTCACTGAAAATTTTAATTATTTTTGTTCTTTACAGACAATTGGTTGAGGGAGTTACATACTTGGTGTCCAGATTTAAAACCCCTGATTTATTATGGCTCTATGGATGACAGGAGATCTGTCAGGCAGTCACTTCTGTATGACAATTATGACAACTACAATGTAATAATCACTACGTAAGTACTGTCCAGAGTTAAAGCCCTTGATTTTAAAGCTCTATGGATGACAGAAGATCAGTTAGACAGTCACTTCTGTATGACTCCTGTATCACCATTATGACTAATACTATGTGCCCTTCAATATTTAAGTATTGTCCAGAGTTCAAGCCCTTGATTTTAAATGATGATATCAATCAATTTCGGCAGTTATTCTTTATGAGAATTATGACAACTAAATTGTGCTATATGTTACATTGTAAGTACTGTCTAGAGTTTGGGTTATTTTATGTTTGAATGAAAGCTTATATTTTGTTGAGAGTGCATGCATTATTTGCCTTTGAGATTAAGAAAGAAGTGATCTCTGAAGTGGTAATGGTGAATTTGTTTATCTTTTCAGATATAATATGGCTACTGGCAATGTTGAGGATCGATCTCTGTTTAAGAAGCTAGGCTTCCATTACGCAATATTTGATGAAGGTCACATGTTGAAAAATATGTCCTCCATGAGGTATCAGAATCTAATGAAAATCAATGTAAGTTTCAAATATATGAAAGATATTTATAGATTATTGTTGATCATTTCAACGAGATTGATGTTCTCGCTTGAGCAGGTACAGTGAAAGGGAGAAAAGCAATCAGATTCCAATGAATAACCAGGAAATTACCTAAATTTGCTTAAAACATCTTGAGATCTCCCACTGTCTAAAAAATTATATGTTATTATGCCTGATTATTTCTTTATTTTTTTATTCTGTGTTTATTTTCAGGCTGAAAGAAGACTATTGCTTACAGGGACACCATTACAGAATAATCTACTAGAACTAATGTCTCTGTTAAGTTTTGTCATGCCAGAAATATTCTCTGGGAAGACGGAACATCTGAAAAAGATATTTTCTATGATTACTGTAAGTGTAAAGGACAAATGCTGATATCCCAGTCTTAATTTGCATATATTTAAACATTTACTAGGTTTAGTCCTACAAATTGTACTTAGAAATAAGAAGATGTGATATGAGTGCCAATGAGACAGATCTCCATCCAAGTCGCAATGTTTTATAAATAAACATTTAAAGGTCAAAATACAGCCTTCCACACAAAGCCATGGCATACACCAAACAGCTAAAAAAGGCAAAAATATGACTAGTTTAAAACAATTCAAACAGAAAAACCAATGGACTAATCTATTCAAAAAAAAAAAAGAAGAGAAATAAGAAACACTTTTAAACTTTTTTTTCAAATAAGTTTCCCTTAAATAAATGATGGGAACAAGTAAAGATACAACTGCTAGCACACTTTTGCATTCTCTATAGTAACATCTGTCACACTTATACCTTATAAGTATTTTTATTATGAGTTAGGCTTTTTGCAAATTGTTTTATTATTGTATTATTGTTGAGGTGTTCTGGTACTATATGTGTCCATTATTATGTTTTAAAATCATCCTATTAATGTTTCAGAGAGCCGGTGATGATAAAAGCAAGTATAGTGCAGAGAGAATAGCTCAAGCTAAACGTATCATGAAACCATTTTTACTGAGACGTCTTAAATCAGAGGTAAGAATTATGTAAAACGCTGTAAGATATAAAGTAGACCACATTTTTATACGACCGCAAAATTTGAAAATTTTTTCGTCGTATATTGCTATCACGTTGGCGTCATCGTCTGCGTCGTCGTCGTCGTCGTCAGAATACTTTTAGTTTTCGCACTCTAACTTTAGTAAAAGTGAATGGAAATCTATGAAATTTTAACACAAGGTTTATGACCACAAAAGGAAGGTTGGTATTGATTTTGGGAGTTTTGGTCCCAACATTTTAGGAATTAGGGGCCAAAAAGGGCCCAAATAAGCATTTTCTTGGTTTTCGCACTATAACTTTAGTTTAAGTTAATAGAAATCTATGAAATTTTGACACAAGGTTTATGACCACAAAAGAACGGTTGGGATTGATTTTGGGAGTTTTGGTTTCAACAGTTTAGGAATTAGGGGCCAAAAAAGGGCCCAAATAAGCATTATTCTTGGTTTTCGCACAATAACTTTAGTTTAAGTAAATAGAAATCAATGAAATTTAAACACAATGTTAATGACTAGAAATCAATGAAATTTAAACACAATGTTAATGACTACAAAAGGAAGGTTGGTATTGATTTTGGGAGTTTAGGTCCCAACAGTTTCGGAATTAGGGGCCAAAAAGGGACCCAAATAAGCATTTTTCTTGGTTTTCGCACCATAACGTTAGTATAAGTAAATAGAAATCTATGAAATTTAAATGTAGATTCTTAACTTTTGGTCCCGTTTTCAAATTGGTCTACATTAAGGTCCAAAGGGTCCAAAATTAAACTTAGTTTGATTTTGACAAAAAATGAATCAGTTAGGTTCTTTGATATGCTGAATCTAAAAATGTACTTAGATTCTTGATTATTGGCCCAGTTTTCAAGTTGGTCCAAATCGGGGTCCAAAATTAAACTTTGTTTGATTTCATCAAAAATTGAATAAATGGGGTTCTTTGATATACCAAATCTAACTGTGTATGTAGATTCTTCATTTTTTGTCCTGTTTTCAAATTGGTCTACACTAAAGTCCAAAGGGTCCAAAATTAAACTTAGTCTGATTTTAACAAAAATTGAAATCTTGGGGTTCTTTGATATGCTGAATCCAAAAATGTACTTAGATTTTTTATTATGGGCCCAGTTTTCAAGTTGGTCCAAATCAGGATCTAAAATTATTATATTAAGTATTGTGTAATAGCAAGTCTTTTCAATTGCACAGTATTGCGCAATGGCAAGAAATATCTAATTGCACAATATTGTGAAATAGCAAATTTTTTTTTAATTAGAGTTATCTTTCTTTGTCCAGAATAGTAAGCAAGAAATATCTAATTGCAAAATATTGTGCAATAGCAAGATTTTTTTTTAATTGGAGTTATCTTTCTTTGTCCAGAATCAACTTAAATCTTTGTTATATACAATATACAATGTATATTCACGTTTTACTACCAACTGATAAATTAAAATAATCTTTACCATTCAGTGATAACAAGCAGTTTTTTTACATCTGAATATTTTATGATGTATTTAAATGAGTAGTTATTGTTGCAAACTCCATTTGAAATTTTAATTGAGATTAGTTTTGGAATAAGGGAAAGGGGGATGTGATTAAAAAAATTGGGTTCAATTTTTCTCATTTGAAATTTCATAAATAAAAAAGAAAATTTCTTCAAACATTTTTTTGAGAGGATTAATATTCAACAGCATAGTGAATTGCTCTAAGAGAAAACAAAAATTTAAAGTTCATTAGAACACATTCATTCTGTGTCAGAAACCTATGCTGTGTCAACTATTTAATCACAATCCAAATTTAGAGCTGAATCCAGCTTGAATGTTGTGTCCATACTTGCCCCAACCGTTCAGGGTTCAACCTCTGCGGTCGTATAAAGCTATGCCCTGTGGAGCATCTGGTTACACATTGCATATATTTGGCCAGCATGAACATAGTCCAAAACCAGCTTCAAGTATGGTGATGTGTGTTTGGCAATAAAAGTAGGAACCACAATTGTGTAATCAACCTCTACAGTTTCCAACCTGGACTGCAGATACTTTAGGCCAACATTAAAAATATCTTTGTTTCCCCTCTCCCGACTGAGGTTGTTAGGGTATGGGTAGGTAGGTAGGCAAATTATTTTATTTTATTCCTTGATATGGTTTTCTATATTGAATTTGTACAAAATTCAACAGGTAAGGCTCAAGTCAAGAAAAGTGGGGTATTCCCTGTATTCTAATTCAGTGTATACCACAGTCTTCTGGTGTTAAAAAAAAACAGTATACAGGGACCTCCTTTTTTTACTATTCATTTAATGTAATGAAATCTACAAAAGCCCACATTCTACTTGTGATAACAATGGTTAATGAAAGCAAGTTTTTTAGTTAAAAAAAATCAAGTTAATTTCAAGTCTAATTTGATGCATAACTCACAACAAAACAATTCCTTTGTTCACCAATTCATACCTTGATCATCAATTATGAGATGACAAAAAGATACATGTATGTTAATCACTTGGGAATTAAAATTCACTGAATAAAAATTTTCAATAGAAGTGAACATAATTCAGTTATGTTCAGTTACACCTGGATCATGCAGCTTGGTCAATTGATTTCTAATCAAAGATTTGTATGTTTTTTTTTCGAGTTCTAGAAGAAACAAGGCTTCACTATATATTGATGTTTTGTATTTCCTAAAGTACTTTTAATTAGTATTTATGAATTCTACTGATGCAGTTATAACGTTAAAACGTGCCCATTTGTAATTTTCATGCCATAAATTGAAAAAGGAAATCCCATTTAAACTAGTTTTTTTTTACACCAGAAAACAGGGACGTTCCCTGAAAGCAGGGAATATATGTATCCCACATTTCCTGACTTGTGCCCAACCTGTTCAAAGACAAAGTAGATAGATTTTAAAGCATGAGTCAGACCATATTTACTCAAAGTCTTTAAGATTTTATCCTTTAAACAGGAACAGAGGTTAGGCACAAAGCAAATCAAGATGCCCTCAGCGGGTTTAAAGATGCTTTAGTTTTTTTTCATTTTCAAAAAAAATTCACCCTTGCACACAAACAAATCTTGTGGCAAAGCATTTTGTTTGTTTTCCTTGATTCCGAATCATGTAGACGCTTCAATGTAAAAATACCTTGATTTAAAACGCTCGTTGAACAGCATCGGAAAGGTATCACCAAAACCCAACGCTCATTGACTACAGCATCGGAAAGATATCACCAATAACCAACATAGCAACAAGAAAAAATAGTGGACAAGAATGGCCAATAAAATTTTTCGAGTCGCGGTGATTTTACCGGGTCGGTCAGGTGAGGGGAAACATACAATATTTTATTTTTGGCCTTACAGGAAGAATTTTGTTGAATTTGCACACCTGCTTTCATGGAGGTGTTACATGATTTTTTTATCTCACTTTCAAGACTTTACAACTTAGCAGCTTTTCAGCAAAATTGATGAAAGAGGGCACACGTCTTGTGTAATCATATCCTCCTACATATTTAAATTTAGATCCCTGAATATTTACAGGAAGATTGCACATATGTTCATGTTGTGAAATATTTTTGAAGTCCCCCTTAGTAAAATAATCATGAATAATCATAATAATGTTGTAAGCTTTGTCTGCATTATCTTTAGTATTTAAACAATTTTTAGGTCCAGAAACAGTTGCCTAAGAAATCAGAAGAATTGATCCGATGTGAAATGACTCCTGAACAAAAAATAAGCTATGACCAGACTGTGAAAACTTTTGCACAGAGACTCAAAGAAGAAGGAAATGACATGTTAAAAGGAGGCGGAGCGTCTATATTGATGCAGCTACGCAAAATAGCTAATCATCCTTTGTTACTACGGAATCATTTCAGTGACGATAAACTTAGAAAAATGTCCAAAATTATTGCTAAGGTAAGAGAAATCCAGAAATTGGTATAATTGGATGGAGAGTTGTCTCATTGGCACTCATACCATTTCTTCTTATATCTATATAAATTGAATAAAGCAAAACAGGCAGAAAATTTTATAGTCATGATATAAAAAGTTGATAGGCTATTCTTTCATTTCTTTATTGCAGAAGAACGAAGTAAATAAAAGTTATTGCATGGTCCATATGTCAGAACAAACGCCTACATTTATGTTTTATTTGTTTTGTTATTTGTAAATCAAATGTATACTTTTTGCTCCAAATTTGTTGAATTTACAATATTTTAATTTCAATTTTTGTGACTTTCATTGCTAATAAAATCTTAATTTTCTAATATGCATCTATCAACAATGAATAAAATCCCTGATTTCCAATAATAAATATATCATGAAATAAGAAATGGATTATCTGGTGAACTTAAATAAACAAAAAATATGTTTATTTTAGTGTTAAAGACAAATGGGAATTCAAGCTATTTATATAATATTTCCGCTGGACAAATTTAATTTCATGCATGTTTTGTAGGAACCATCACATATTGACAGAGGAGCTTTGCCACAACTGATTTATGAAGATCTGCAAGTTATGCATGATTTTGAAATTATGAATCTGATTGACCATTACAAGGTAAAACTTACAATTATTTACTTGACCTGTAATGATTTGTTCCTCACAGTGTTGTTCTTAAAGAACCATTTGGTGAATTACAATAAGGACTATTCCGTTTCAAAATCTTCCAAGAAACATCATATTAGAATAATTTGCATACATCACAATAAGAAATAATACAAAGAGATAAATATATGTCTGAAGGTTAAAAAAAAACCAATCTTTCTTAATTTTTTTCATGTATACCAATAAGATTTGATATGATTGCCAATGAAACAACTTTCCACAATAAACCAAATGACACAGAAATTAGATCTATAGGTCACTGTGCGACCTTCAATGAGCAAAGCCCATACTGCATAGTAAGCTATAAGGCCACTTTTTTTTTATTAGTTGGTTTACGGGATTCTTCTTAAAAAAGGAAGGGTAGGAGGTCGAAAAAAAAATAAAAATAAAAATAATGAAAAAATATAGGGTAGGAGGTCGAAAAAAAAATAAAAATAAAAATTGGAATTAATGCTGGGTTTTTTTTTACCAAAAATGGAGAGAAACAACAAACAATGACATTACTCTATATAATAGTGTATTATACTAACAATGTATGCAGATCGTTTCATAATTTGGTATTAATTCTTGCTGTTTTATTTTAAATTAAATGTGTTACAAGGAGTCAAATGTCAATGTAGATTGATGAAAGAAGATATATATATTAAATGTCCCTGATGAAAGGGAAGTGTCTTTTCCAATTGCATTTCTCTTTGTTCTGTGTATTTATTTATCAAATTTAGATCAGGGAGTGACAAAATTCCTCATAACACAATACAATTTTATTGAGGAAATACCATATGCGCTCTGCAGGTCATATGCCTTCATATGTGGTACATGAAAACATGTCCTTTTTAGGCTTTTTATGCTATTTTACACTGCTATAAGTATTAGCTTATATCTCGAAGTGTCCTGTGATTGTCCCTTTTTATAAATGTTGAAGTGATTTTAATTGTCCTGCATTCTATGACAGTAATACATGTTCTGATTTTGTGTTGGGATATTGTTCACCATACCCCCATCTCTGTTCCATTAAATCTTAATGGGTACCGTGGGAAGGTATTTATATAATAAGGCCAATTAATGACATCCTTCCCTTTAGTGACGTCTGGCAAGGCTATTTAAAAACAAATCTGGGATGCCAGGAAGCCTTGCCAGACGTCATAATTATTTGGACTAGTACCTGTAATGGAACTAAAACAGCCCCTTTCAACGGGTCTCAGACTTTCTGATCAACACTTGAACCAAAGTTGACCCGCCGTCAACCTCACTGACTGTCTGAAACAGGGATTCAAACACGGGCACTTGTTTCTATCCATAGGAAGGTCGACTATCCATATAAATAGAACTTCTAGAAACAAGTGCCTGTGGGTTCAAACTAGCGATGGTCCGACCTTTTAAACCAAAATACCCAAACGATCTCAAAAATAATTTTCATTTTTATTATTCATGACTGCGATGTTCAATTTGTTCAACCGCTAGATTTACACCGAAAATCTCCAACAATTAATGGGTAAATCTAAGTACGTAGTCTTTAGTCTTTACAAGTACATATTGTAAAATCGTATCTGGTCCTCCATTTTCAACTGGTTCCTTTTCACCGCATTAGATCATGATGAAACGTTGACTGAACAGGGAACCGCCTTTCAACTGGTTCCTTTTCACCACATTAGATCATGATGAAACGTTGACTGAACAGGGAACCGCACGGGATTTTCGAATCCACTCCGAGGGTATTCCGACTGGAAGAAGAAAGACCGATCTTTTTTTTATCATGTTTTTATTTTTATTTGTACTTCTTCAAACAGAAAAGGGTCGGCGGAATTAAAAAAAATCTTCAAAATCATTTTTTATTTTTATTTCAATATCGTGAAATACAGGGTCGGCGGATCCGTAAACCAACTAATAAAAAAAAAGTGGCCTAAAAGGCTATAAAAAGGCCCAGAAAGGACAAATGTAAAACAAACAAATTTAAAACAATTCAAACCAGAAAACAAATGGCCTAAGTGTAAAATAGATAACAAAAAAAAACATGTTACGTGGCAACAAATGAAAACCACTGAATTACAGGCTCCTAACTTGGGACAGGCACATACTGAATGTATATTTTAATTACTGTAAGTTAACCAATAAAGTTTTAGCATCACTTAGTTGATAATTACAGTTTTGACACATGATATTGTTGATAATTACAGTTTTGACATGTGATATTGTTGATAATTACAGTTTTGACACATGATACTGTTGATAATTACAGTTTTGACACATGATTTTGTTGATAATTACAGTTTTGACACGTGATATTGTTGATAATTACAGTTTTGACACGTGATATTGTTGATAAATCAATCTTATCATATGTCTAATATTATATCTATCAGTAACAACTTTTTTTTTTATATTACTACATTTTTTTCCATTACATAGTAATTCGATAATGACAAAGTTTGTTTGTCTTTGTAGAGTTATTTAGGACAATTCCAGCTTGACCAATCAGTAATAGGAGCATCTGGGAAATTTATCAAATTAAAACAATTATTACATGACCAAAAGGAAAAGGTATGTACAGGGATGCATGTAGTCTTAAGATTGAACAGACGTCTGATGGATTTGTTAGAAATTATTAGGGACTTACAAAATCAAAACACTGTCCATGTAGTAACCATGGAAATAAATGACCAAGAATTGGGATAGATCCATTTTCAATGATATATTAACTTTCCTTAGTGCTACAGGGTAGTTCAATAAAATATGTTTTTCAGACACAAACTTGAAGCCTGTAAGCCTAGGACAGCAATTTCAATGTTTTCTAAATAGACTACCCTTGACATCCTTCAGCATAAGCTGGTCTTTAAAGATTGTTGGAGCAATCTGAGACTAAGACATATGTGGAACCTTAATGGAAACACTTCAGGTCAATTTCAGTTGGTTAGAATACTAATAAATGTAGTTTTTTTTGCAGATAAAAAAGTTGAAAATAGGAAATAGAAAAAAAGTAACAGAAAAAAATAACAGTGAAAGTGTTTTTCATTGTTCTATAGGTTACATAAAAAAATATGTTTTTAAAACACCTACTGCCAACTGGATATTAGATAAGAATTAACTTCTGTGTACTACTGGTACATTCTTATTTGAAAAACTGCTTATCATTAATTATTACTTTTAATTTTAGGGAGAGAAAGTTCTTATATTTAGTCAGTTTACTATGTTAATGGACATTATGGAGAAATTTTTAAAACAAGAGAAATATAAATATTTAAGATTGGATGGCCAGACACCTGTCACAGAAAGGTATATATAAACTTTAAATACAACTGTACCAAAACTGTCCAGGTATATAGTTTGCATTTCTGTAAATATTGATAATGCAATTCCCAAAGTTATGTCTCTACGAGATGAAAGAAATCATATCTGGGAACCAGTACTTAAAACAAAATTATTTTTTTATGAATATCATATATCTCCCTAAAAGTGACATGGTTTGAGAAACATCTGTATTTACAAAGTGCAAACTATAGTTGAATAAAGCACTATTCATAGATAAAGTGTCCAATATAATCATCTAGGAAATTTAAAGTCAGATTTTGAAACAGAAAATACTTATAAAACTGAACTCTTTCATAGATTTATTGAATAATGATGAGAAGAAATTTCAGTACAAATCAATGGAAAAACAACCAAGCAATACAAGGATATCTAAAAAAAAGCTATGCCAGTTTTAAATTATCCATTTACTACACAAGTTAAAGAGATATCAACAGAGACAACTGAAAATCAAGTATCAACGTCATTTTCTAAATTTCACTTTAAAATATTAAAAATAAAAAATAAAGTATACATAAGAGAAAACTTGTGCATTAAATATTTATTTACCTTTTCAGTGGACTTTGTTTAGACAGATAGTATGTTTTAACCTTCTAGTAATCCTGTTTGCCCAAGTTACTCAATAACATTCTTTCACATTAAAAATAAGAAATGATATTTTTTTTTCAGCAAGTCACTAATATAAAGTTTGTCTACAAATGGTACTTTATAAGACATTACCATCCTTTTACTTTTCAGACAAGACTTAATAGATAAATTCTCCAACGATGACAGTTTGTTTATCTTCATGCTGTCTACTCGAGCTGGAGGTATGGGGATTAACTTAACAGCTGCCAGTACAGTTATTCTCCACGATATAGACTTCAATCCATATAATGATAAACAAGCAGAGGACAGGTGTCATAGAGTTGGACAGACAAGGTAATTTGTAAATGTTACATGTACAAAGTTTCATGATTGATTGATTGATTGTTGTTTGCTTTATACCACATTAGCACAAAAGGCTATATTGCGGCGAGAACTAATTTGATAAAGTTTCGTGAAATTCTGCTGTGACGTTTCAGAGGAGTTGCGTTGACAAACTGTTGAAGTAGTATATCTAGGCCAAAATTGAAAGTTAAAAGTGGCATAACTCTTAGAAAAAAAGTTGGATCATATTTTCCTGTTGATATACATACATCTACATTGTATACAAAGATTCATGAAATTTTGTTGAGCAGTTTCAGAGGAGTAAGTTGGGATGACAAGAACAGGACTGGCAGAAAAAAAAAACCATACAGACTGACAGGACACGAACATTATACCCTCTGGAACATTGTTTCAAGTGGTATAATAAAAAGAAATTAACAATTAAATAAGATTAAGGTTCTGCTGGTTTTAATAATCATCAATAGCATTGATGATATAACTGTCAAATACCATGGATTCTTTATTTTTCATTGTATACCAACTTTTTGTGGATTTTGACGAATTTGACTGTTCGACTAAGTACACATTTGATTAAGACATGTATGCAGTATTTAGTAAAACTATAATATGTAAAATACATGAAACTTCTTTAATCTGAGTTAATGAATAACTTGGTCTTTGTTTAATTACAGAGAAGTTAGCATCATTAGACTGATCAGTAAAGACACAGTAGAGGAAGCCATGTTGAGATGTGCTCAGGAAAAATTAAAACTAGAAAAGGATATCACTACAGATGAAGGTTTGTATCATAGTATATATAAATTAAGTTTTCTTGTTAGCTACAAAATCATGCTTTGTAATATATCCTGATAAGCCATAGTGTTATCTGTTAAACAGCTTATTTTGTTATTAGTAAAATTGTATTGGTAAGGTTGGCCGCTGTTTGAAGATCAAAATGGCATATGTGCTTTATATAGAAAATTTTGTTAGTAAAAAAAATCCTGTATTAAAGCAAATTTCATACACTGTCAGGCTTTTTAGTTTGTGATCATCAGTTTAAGGTGAACTATTTCTGGAAGTTTAATGATGAATATCTCATTTCCAAGTGGATTATTTAGCCCTATCAACTCAATCAGTCATGGTCTTTTGACATTTAACACTTTACTTAGTTTACTTGTTAATGATTTGAGTTTGCAGTTGTATTAGCATTTGCACATTTCATTACCATTGAGATTATTTGGCCCCACCCCCTCAATCATGGTCTAAAACCAAAATTTTAAACATGATTTACATTTTAAAGTTTATGATCAGGTCAGATTATAATTTTTTTATTACAGTAAAACCTGTATAAACCGGCCGGCTACGGGACTATGAAAAAGGGCCGGTTTGGACAGTGAGCCGGTTTGTTCAGGTTTCCGTTTTGACCGGAAGTTAATGACTTGTGACGTCCGACATTTTGCATGTAAAAGTTCTCTCTGATTATAAATTATATCTGATAAATTAAAATACTTTTACTTCGTTTTTCATTGTTTGCATTTGCATCATAATGCTGCGTTGTTTGGATTGTAAGACGAGAGTTTCGATTTACTCCCATGATCAATAATTTGAAATGTTGGAATGGCCGATTAAAAAGCCAGAATATTATCAAACGTAATTTCATCACTTTCGAAACGTTGTCGTACAGTGTACAATATCCATTGATTGTTGTCATCCGGGTGTTTTTCATTATCAAGGTCATTTGTTTAGGGGGTCACAACAGGGAACCCAGGATTTCGAAATCACGATGTGAATTTCTTACTCCGCGGTTTTAATTTGTTTATCCAAGTTAAAACGTAAGTTCAATCCGAGATATATTCGGTGTGTCTTTTTGTTTAATTGACACGTTTATAATGTTTTAATAAATAATACAGCTCACTACTGTACGATTGTAGGTTCACAGTTTGACACCTGACTAATTAATTATCACGAAAAGCCATATATTGTATAAACAAATATGTTTTGATTGCATATCGATCATTGAAATTAATTAGACAAACCGGTTTTGACAGGTAATAATTAATGTAATTAAGAGTATTGGGCTTCATAATTAGACCGGAATTCGGAATACACAGGCTCCGGTTTACAGAGAGTATTTTAACAAAGAATTTGAATGGAAAAATATGGGACTTTCATTTTCGGCCGGAATGGACAGGAAACCGGTTTATTCAGGGTTCGGTTTAATCAGGTTTGACTGTACATGATCTGATTCTGACTATAAAAAGATGTAGCACTAAGCTCCCTTTGATGAATCACTTTGTTATACAATATACCATGTATTTTTGTCGAGCCTGCAACTTTTGTTGCAGAAAGCTCGACATAGGGATAGTGATCCGGCGGCGGCGGCTACGGCGGCGGCGGCGGCGGCGGCGGCGGTGTTAGCTAACTTCTTAAAAGCTTTATATTTTAGAAGGTGGAAGACCTGGATGCTTCATACTTTGTATATAGATGCCTCATGTTACGAAGTTTCCGTCAGTCACATGTCCAATGTCCTTGACCTCATTTTCATGGTTCAGTGACCACTTTAAAAAAAAGTTCAAATTTTTTGTAATGTTGAATTCTCTCTTATTATAAGTAATAGGATAACTATATTTTATATGTGCATACCTTGCAAGGTCCTCATGTCTGTCAGACAGTTTTCACTTGACCTCGACCTCATTTCATGGATCAGTGAACAAGGTTAAGTTTTGGTGGTCAAGTCCATATCTCAGATACTATAAGCAATAGGGCTAGTATATTCGGTGTATGGAAGGACTGTAAGGTGTACATGTCCAACTGGCAGGTGTCATCTGACCTTGACCTCATTTTCATGGTTCAGTGGTTATAGTTAAATTTTTGTGTTTTGGTCTGTTTTTCTTATACTATATGCAATAGGTCTACTATATTTGTTGTATGGAATGATTGTAAGGTGTACATGTCTAGCGGGCAGATGTCATGTGACCTTGACCTCATTTTCATGGTTCAGTGGTCAAAGTTAAGTTTTTGAGTTTTGGTCTTTTTATCTAATACTATATGCTATAGGTCAACTATATTTGGTGTATGGAAATATTTTATGATCTTTATGTCAGTCGCGCAGGTTTTATTTGACCGTGACCTCATTTTCACGGTTCATTGCACTGTGTTAAGTTTTTGTGTTTTGGTCTATTTTTCTTAAACTATAAGTAATAGGTCAACTATATATGTTGTATAGAAGCATTGCTAGCTGTACATGTCTGCCTGGCATGGTTCATCTGACCTTGACCTCATTTTCAAGGTTCATTGGTCTTTGTTTAGTTATCTTGGTTAATGTTAAGTTTATGTGACAGTTGTTATAAAGCTTAACTTTATACTTAAGACTATCAACATAATATCAATGATTAGTATAGAAGGCGAGACATTTCAGCGTGTGCACTCTTGTCTTTTTATAGGCTCTGAGTCTGGCAGTTCTAAGGATGTAGCTTCATTGTTAAGACAGGCTCTGGCTGATAGCAGTGTATGATGACAGTTTATGTTAGGCTTATTTGTATATTAGAACACACGATGAAGTATGAATGTAGATTAGATATATGTACTCATGTAAAAATGTTTTGAATGAAGTTTAATATGAAATGTAAGGAGATCTAAACGAAGGATGAAGTAAATAGAGGACCAATATTTTATGAATGAATTATTGATGTTAAATAGTTGTGACAATTAAAGAAATTGAAAGCTAGTATTGCATGAAATAATTACCTTCATTAGTTATTTTTATCATTGATCATGTCATGATTATCCTGTACTGTGTTTAAATTAAATGAAAGTATGAGATTGTCAGTTTAAAGTGCATGTATATAGTGGCCAATCATTTTCGACATGAAATTATGATCATATTATAAAAAGAAAAAAATGAACAATTGTTTAAGTTAGAATCTGTCTTAAAGATGAGGATACATTTAAATGTCTGAAAAATTAATAGAAAATTTGTTATGTTTTTAATATTTTTGTTCTTGGTCGCCATAAATAGGAAATATAAATTTCCTTTAACAGCATTTAATCCATGATCAGCATTTTCTGTACTAGATTAATTAACATTTTGAAAATTTATTTTGGTGTCATGTAAAAATATTTTTCAATTAAACAAGTTGATAACTGATGTACATAGTATGCATTTGAAAACATTAATTTATTGTTGTATTTGAACAAATGAAATAGAATAAGGCAAAGCTACTCATGTGAGTTTTCATTGTCATTGAATTTTGAACGTTTATTTTTATTCTGTTAAAGAATAAGACCAACCATTTAAACATATGTCTGTTAAACTGTAATTTGTCAAAATGTTGAAAAGACAGCTTTGTGGTAATATTTGAGCAAACCTGAATTTTTTGGGGAGGAATTTGACAATTAATTTGGTGACATATGTTTAAATGGAATCATTTATAAATAAAATGTTAATATTTGTGTGTATGTAGTAATTTGTAAGTAATAATGTTGATGTTTTAAGAATATGGCTTGTGAAACTTAAAATCATTTGTACATTTATCATATTTTTAGGAACAAATAATTTATTTTCATTCCTTTATTAAACTAAGTTAAATAGAGTCCATAATTAATATGAACACAAGGTATTGACCACTTTATAAAATGCCACCCACTGATAATGCTTACTGATCCTGTCACCAGAACTTAAACGTATTTTATATCTGATGTACTTTTGGTGTTAGTTGTTATGGGTGTAAATTATTTAACAATCTTTCTAACAGACATCATCTGTGTTTGGCTTTTTGAGATGATGGTACTTTAAAGGTCTCATTAAAATGTATAAGATTTGTTGTCAATAAATTTTTAAATATAAAAGACAAAAATCACATTTTTTTAAAATTATCATCTTGTATATATTCACTTGTTGTAGTACTAGTTTCATTGGTGGAAAAATAGTTTAAACTACATAGAATATTTTCATTCCTTTTTTTTCTGTTTAGAATATTTGCTTACTATGTTCTAGTATAAACATTTTTGCCAACAACAAAAAAATGACATTGCTTTGTAGATTTTGAACATTCACTTTTAAGTGAAGTGCTCTGTGATTTTTGTTTTTGTTTCATATTTTAAATGTTATAGCACTTGATACTAGTTAAGATATGCATAGGCTTTCCAGTGGTGAAAACTATACTTGAAATAGTTTGAATTTTTTTTGCAAATCCAACTTTTATGCACTGTTATGGTTCTTATTTCCCACACAAATTTGTACTGACCAAATGGAAAAATCTGAATAACTGGATGGCCTCAATCAGGTTACAAAATAACTGGATGGCCTCAATCAGGTTACAAAATAACTGGATGGCCTCAATCAGGTTACAAAATAACTGGATGGCCTCAATCAGGTTACAAAATAACTAGATGGCCTCAATCAGGTTACAAAATAACTGGATGGCCTCAATCAGGTTACAAAATATATGCACTTGCATGAGTACTATTATTTGACCATATAAATGTAACTTGCAAACTTGCCTCAAAGACCAGATAAATGTAACTTAAGTTTTGCAATAAATAGGTCATATTTGTCTCAAATGTAGTGTATTAGTGCGAAAAACATTTTGATGAAAATAATCTTATGAAGAAAGTGTTTTTGTAAAATTGTGTATTTGAAATGAAAGTGATGAATTATAAGTTCCAAAACTTTACCATATTTAAAACATTTTAAATATGGTTTTATGAAATTGTAAATTTTCACCCAAACATTGATTTAGATTTGAATATTTCACAGAGGCAAGATAACTTAATCTATCATTGAAAATCAATTTTTTTAGTCCATTAAAAAATATAGATGTTAAAAAGAGGATTGTATAAGAAATATTATCATGTATGTTAAAAAGTCATTTGTTTTGGTATAACATTAGATTGGTTCAGAAATAAGAATTTCTATTAAACTTATAGACAAAAAAAACAACCCAAAAGACGTATAGAGTGCACCATACAGTTCTCAATTACCTTGGACCTATTTGTGCCAAGAAATGCATTCAAAAACAGGATCTTTGAAATTATTTCCACATCACTTTTTTTAATCTTTCTTTTTTGTTTGTGGTGCTTTAAGTTTAGGAAAGTGCTAAAGTTACACATATTTACATTAAGTTATAGATGTTAGAAGCTGTAAACAAATGCTTGTGTACAGATGTTATCTCATGTCAATAAATATTATTTTATGTTTTATAAGAACTAATGTGTTATTACTTGAGAAGGTTATGTAACTTCAAAGATGTTATTAAAATCAGTATATTTAATATAAAAGAAGATGTGGTAAGCTTGCCAGTGATATGTATTGACCAGAGACCAAATGATGTGGATGTAAGCTACTATGGGTCACTGTACCACCTTCAACAATGAGTAGAATCTATATATAGTAGCAATAAATAACCAGATGCTCCGCAGGGTGCAGCTTTATACAACCGCAGAGTTCGAACCATGAACATTGGGGCAAGTATGGACATAACATTCAAGCTTGATACAGCTCTTAATTTGGATTGTGATTAAATAGTTGACACAACACAGGTTTCTGACAAATAATGAATGTGGTCTAAGAACTTAAACTTTAAAACTTTAAATTTTAAATTGGACATTACCTATTATGGTTCAATATCCAAAATCAAAATACATGGTTAGATTCAGCATATCAAAGAACCCCTAGAATTCAATTTTTGATGAAATCAAATAAAGTTTAATTTGGACCCTTTTAGACCTCAATGTGGACCAATTTGATAACCGGGCCCAAACATAAAAAATCTAAATACATGGTTAGATTAAGCATATCTCAAAGAACCCCATATATACAATTTTTGTTGAAATCAAACAAAGTTTAATTTTGGACCCCAATTAATGAATTTGGACCAACTTGAAAACTGGGCCTATAATCAAAAATCTAAATACATGTTTACATTCAGCATATCAAAGAACCCCAAGGATTCAATTTTTGTTGATATCAAACAAAGTTTAATTTTGGACCACAATTTGGACCAACTTGAAAACTGGGCCCATAATAAAAAATATAAGTACAATGTACATGTTTAGATTCAGCATATCAAAGAAGCCCAAGGATTCAATTTTTGTTAAAATCAAACTTAGTTTAATTTTGGACCTTAATGTAGACCAATTTGAAAACTGGACCAAAAATTAAGAATCTATATACACAGTTAGATTTGGCATATCAAAGAACCCCAATTATTCAATTTTTTATGAAATCAAACAAAGTTTAATTTTGGACCCTTTGGGCCCCTTTTTCCTAAACTGTTGGGACCAAAACTCCCAAGATCAATCCCAACCTTCCTTTTATGGACATAAACCTTGTGTTTAAATTTCATTGATTTCTATTTACTTAAACTAAAGTTATGGTGCGAAAACCAAGAAAAATGCTTATTTCGGCCCCTTTTTAGCCACTAATTCCTTAACTGTTGGGACCTCAACTCCCAAAATCAATCCCAACCTTCCTTTTATGGTCATAAACCTTGTGTTTAAATTTCATAGATTTTTATTTACTTATACTAAAGTTATTGTGGGAAAACCAAGAATAATGCTTATTTGGGCCCTTTTTTGGCCCCTTATTCATAAACTGTTGGGACAAAAACTCCCAAAATCAGTCCCAACGTTCCTGTTGTGGTCATAAACCTTATGTCAAAATTTTATAGATTTCTATTCACTAATACTTAAGTTGTAGTGCAAAAAAAACAAATGTCTTCCGACGGACGACAACGGACGACGACGCCAACATGATACCAATATACGACCAAAAAATTTTCTATTAAAAAAAAATCAGACACATCAAATAATGAAAACTATGGATTAACAGGCTCCAGACTTGGGACAGACACAAGGAGAATATGGCAAGGTTTTGAAAATTGCAAGAACTCAACTATTTCCTAGCCTTAGACAGTAATGCATAGGCAGATCCAGGGGGCCCTGAGGGCCCCCCCCCCCCCCCCCCCCCCCCCTTTTCCTGGGAAAAATTTGGGATCCGCCACTGTGATGTAATTGCATAAAATAAGAATAAACTGTAAAAATGAGTTGAAAAGAGCTTGACTGATTAATAGATTGCCACAAAAAGACAAAATACACATAGTACTAGCCCAAATAGATAAGGGTACTCTCAAAATCAGTAACAACCAATTAATAAATCATGTTTGCTAGATTAATACATCAATCAGTATGTGACTTTCAATGCCAAGACATAAGTATCAACAGCATATAGAACCATTAACTGTATAGCAATACATATCTATGTTCATGTAAATTTTGTTATTCAGCTGATCAAGATCAATATTGTAATTATTGAGTGCTTTAAAGACTGGTTTACACTGCACCCTGTTTATATGCCTGTTTCAATAATATAGTTTACCCTGCCACATGTTTATATGCCTGTTTCAATAATCTAGTTTACCCTGCCACATGTTTATATGCCTGTCGCAATAAACTGGTTTACCCTGCCACATGTTCATGTACTTTTCTAAAAAAAAACTGGTTTACCCTGCCACATGTTTATATGCCTTTCTCAAAAGACTGGTTTACCCCCATGTTTATATGCCTTTCTCAAAAGACTGGTTAACCCTGCCACCTGTTTATGTGCCTGTCTCCAAAGACTGGTTAACCCTGCCACCTGTTTATGTGCCCGTCTCAAAAGACTGGTTTACCCTGCCACTTGTTTATACATCTGTCTCAATAAACTGATTTACCCTGCCACATGTTTGTATGACTGTTTCAACAGACTTGTTTACCCTGCCACCTGTTTATGTGCTTTTCTCAATAGACGGGTGTACCTTGCCACATGTTTATAAGTCTGTCTTAAAACACTTTAAGCCTGTCACGTGTTTGTATGACTGTTTCAACAGACTGGTTTACCCTGCCACATGGAAGTGGGCATGTTCCATAAGACTGGTTAACCCTGCCACTATGGTCCGAGTACACAGTTATCGTCCTTTGATTTTCGTTGTCCGTCCGAGTACACAGTTATCGTCCTGACGAATATAGTCCTTAGTGTGGACAGTGTTACTTGCCAATTTTTGTTATACCCCTTCCAAATTTATTTCTCCATGTTTTATGCCTCATATAGCAAGTTGGGGGGGGTGAAATGACACTGTAAAAAAAATTTGGGTCATAAATATTAATGTAAAGTAGTGATTAGGTCCAGCTGAAAAAGGTCAAAAATTAGCACTTCGGAAGCTGTCAAAAGATTTCAAGACCCCCTTAACATAAAATTGTCCATATTTTGAGTTAGAGCTGATGAAGTTTTCTATAATTTTTCTATAATTTGTCCCAAAAGTAGTACAACACACTGTACAAATATTATTGAGAAAGCGCAGGTGGGATTTTTTAAATTTTCATTTATTGTCTAAAAGAAATGCACTACGAAATAACTGTGTACTCGGACCCTATGTGTGTATGCCTCACAAAAGACTGGTTTACCCTGCCACATGGTAGTGGGCATGTTCCATAAAGGAGCTACCATTTGATTTTTATGGGGGGGGGGGGAAGTGACCTTCAAGACCGTCATAGATTCCCGGGAGTGTGCTAAATGCCGAAAGTTGTTACAACAAAGCATACATCTACTGTTATGCATTTGTTGCCCTGTTCCTGTGCTACAAGTCGATATCATTTTTTTATAGGTGGCCTAAATATTGTGGCCGCAACGTCTGTCAATCTAAGGTGTGCACGTTTACGATTACGTTAACAAAATGACACTATCCGCTAACGTTATTGGGTCTTATCGTTTTCTCCGTTTTTTCAAAAATACCGGCGAGTTTATCGGCTGAGCACAACTTTAGTGTTGTTAGTGAGTTGCCCTGGCAGTATGCTAACTTTCTGCAGCTATTTTTTGGGGGTCGCATGCATAGTTTGTCCACAATTCATTAAAAGGAAGTGACCTTCAAGACCGTCATAGATTCCCGGGAGTGTGCTAAATGCCGAAAGTTGTTACAACAAAGCATACATCTACTGTTATGCATTTGTTGCCCTGTTCCTGTGCTACAAGTCGATATCATTTTTTTATAGGTGGCCTAAATATTGTGGCCGCAACGTCTGTCAATCTAAGGTGTGCACGTTTACGATTACGTTAACAAAATGACACTATCCGCTAACGTTATTGGGTCTTATCGTTTTCTCCGTTTTTTCAAAAATACCGGCGAGTTTATCGGCTGAGCACAACTTTAGTGTTGTTAGTGAGTTGCCCTGGCAGTATGCTAACTTTCTGCAGCTATTTTTTGGGGGTCGCATGCATAGTTTGTCCACAATTCATTAAAAGGAAGTGACCTTCAAGACCGTCATAGATTCCCGGGAGTGTGCTAAATGCCGAAAGTTGTTACAACAAAGCATACATCTACTGTTATGCATTTGTTGCCCTGTTCCTGTGCTACAAGTCGATATCATTTTTTTATAGGTGGCCTAAATATTGTGGCCGCAACGTCTGTCAATCTAAGGTGTGCACGTTTACGATTACGTTAACAAAATGACACTATCCGCTAACGTTATTGGGTCTTATCGTTTTCTCCGTTTTTTCAAAAATACCGGCGAGTTTATCGGCTGAGCACAACTTTAGTGTTGTTAGTGAGTTGCCCTGGCAGTATGCTAACTTTCTGCAGCTATTTTTTGGGGGTCGCATGCATAGTTTGTCCACAATTCATTAAAAGGAAGTGACCTTCAAGACCGTCATAGATTCCCGGGAGTGTGCTAAATGCCGAAAGTTGTTACAACAAAGCATACATCTACTGTTATGCATTTGTTGCCCTGTTCCTGTGCTACAAGTCGATATCATTTTTTTATAGGTGGCCTAAATATTGTGGCCGCAACGTCTGTCAATCTAAGGTGTGCACGTTTACGATTACGTTAACAAAATGACACTATCCGCTAACGTTATTGGGTCTTATCGTTTTCTCCGTTTTTTCAAAAATACCGGCGAGTTTATCGGCTGAGCACAACTTTAGTGTTGTTAGTGAGTTGCCCTGGCAGTATGCTAACTTTCTGCAGCTATTTTTTGGGGGTCGCATGCATAGTTTGTCCACAATTCATTAAAAGGAAGTGACCTTCAAGACCGTCATAGATTCCCGGGAGTGTGCTAAATGCCGAAAGTTGTTACAACAAAGCATACATCTACTGTTATGCATTTGTTGCCCTGTTCCTGTGCTACAAGTCGATATCATTTTTTTATAGGTGGCCTAAATATTGTGGCCGCAACGTCTGTCAATCTAAGGTGTGCACGTTTACGATTACGTTAACAAAATGACACTATCCGCTAACGTTATTGGGTCTTATCGTTTTCTCCGTTTTTTCAAAAATACCGGCGAGTTTATCGGCTGAGCACAACTTTAGTGTTGTTAGTGAGTTGCCCTGGCAGTATGCTAACTTTCTGCAGCTATTTTTTGGGGGTCGCATGCATAGTTTGTCCACAATTCATTAAAAGGAAGTGACCTTCAAGACCGTCATAGATTCCCGGGAGTGTGCTAAATGCCGAAAGTTGTTACAACAAAGCATACATCTACTGTTATGCATTTGTTGCCCTGTTCCTGTGCTACAAGTCGATATCATTTTTTTATAGGTGGCCTAAATATTGTGGCCGCAACGTCTGTCAATCTAAGGTGTGCACGTTTACGATTACGTTAACAAAATGACACTATCCGCTAACGTTATTGGGTCTTATCGTTTTCTCCGTTTTTTCAAAAATACCGGCGAGTTTATCGGCTGAGCACAACTTTAGTGTTGTTAGTGAGTTGCCCTGGCAGTATGCTAACTTTCTGCAGCTATTTTTTGGGGGTCGCATGCATAGTTTGTCCACAATTCATTAAAAGGAAGTGACCTTCAAGACCGTCATAGATTCCCGGGAGTGTGCTAAATGCCGAAAGTTGTTACAACAAAGCATACATCTACTGTTATGCATTTGTTGCCCTGTTCCTGTGCTACAAGTCGATATCATTTTTTTATAGGTGGCCTAAATATTGTGGCCGCAACGTCTGTCAATCTAAGGTGTGCACGTTTACGATTACGTTAACAAAATGACACTATCCGCTAACGTTATTGGGTCTTATCGTTTTCTCCGTTTTTTCAAAAATACCGGCGAGTTTATCGGCTGAGCACAACTTTAGTGTTGTTAGTGAGTTGCCCTGGCAGTATGCTAACTTTCTGCAGCTATTTTTTGGGGGTCGCATGCATAGTTTGTCCACAATTCATTAAAAGGAAGTGACCTTCAAGACCGTCATAGATTCCCGGGAGTGTGCTAAATGCCGAAAGTTGTTACAACAAAGCATACATCTACTGTTATGCATTTGTTGCCCTGTTCCTGTGCTACAAGTCGATATCATTTTTTTATAGGTGGCCTAAATATTGTGGCCGCAACGTCTGTCAATCTAAGGTGTGCACGTTTACGATTACGTTAACAAAATGACACTATCCGCTAACGTTATTGGGTCTTATCGTTTTCTCCGTTTTTTCAAAAATACCGGCGAGTTTATCGGCTGAGCACAACTTTAGTGTTGTTAGTGAGTTGCCCTGGCAGTATGCTAACTTTCTGCAGCTATTTTTTGGGGGTCGCATGCATAGTTTGTCCACAATTCATTAAAAGGAAGTGACCTTCAAGACCGTCATAGATTCCCGGGAGTGTGCTAAATGCCGAAAGTTGTTACAACAAAGCATACATCTACTGTTATGCATTTGTTGCCCTGTTCCTGTGCTACAAGTCGATATCATTTTTTTATAGGTGGCCTAAATATTGTGGCCGCAACGTCTGTCAATCTAAGGTGTGCACGTTTACGATTACGTTAACAAAATGACACTATCCGCTAACGTTATTGGGTCTTATCGTTTTCTCCGTTTTTTCAAAAATACCGGCGAGTTTATCGGCTGAGCACAACTTTAGTGTTGTTAGTGAGTTGCCCTGGCAGTATGCTAACTTTCTGCAGCTATTTTTTGGGGGTCGCATGCATAGTTTGTCCACAATTCATTAAAAGGAAGTGACCTTCAAGACCGTCATAGATTCCCGGGAGTGTGCTAAATGCCGAAAGTTGTTACAACAAAGCATACATCTACTGTTATGCATTTGTTGCCCTGTTCCTGTGCTACAAGTTGATATCATTTTTTTATAGGTGGCCTAAATATTGTGGCCGCAACGTCTGTCAATCTAAGGTGTGCACGTTTACGATTACGTTAACAAAATGACACTATCCGCTAACGTTATTGGGTCTTATCGTTTTCTCCGTTTTTTCAAAAAATACCGGCGAGTTTATCGGCTGAGCACAACTTTAGTGTTGTTAGTGAGTTGCCCTGGCAGTATGCTAACTTTCTGCAGCTATTTTTTGGGGGTTGCATGCATAGTTTGTCCACAATTCATTAAAAGGAAGTGACCTTCAAGACCGTCATAGATTCCCGGGAGTGTGCTAAATGCCGAAAGTTGTTACAACAAAGCATACATCTACTGTTATGCATTTGTTGCCCTGTTCCTGTGCTACAAGTCGATATCATTTTTTTATAGGTGGCCTAAATATTGTGGCCGCAACGTCTGTCAATCTAAGGTGTGCACGTTTACGATTACGTTAACAAAATGACACTATCCGCTAACGTTATTGGGTCTTATCGTTTTCTCCGTTTTTTCAAAAATACCGGCGAGTTTATCGGCTGAGAACAACTTTAGTGTTGTTAGTGAGTTGCCCTGGCAGTATGCTAACTTTCTGCAGCTATTTTTTGGGGGTCGCATGCATAGTTTGTCCACAATTCATTAAAAGGAAGTGACCTTCAAGACCGTCATAGATTCCCGGGAGTGTGCTAAATGCCGAAAGTTGTTACAACAAAGCATACATCTACTGTTATGCATTTGTTGCCCTGTTCCTGTGCTACAAGTCGATATCATTTTTTTATAGGTGGCCTAAATATTGTGGCCGCAACGTCTGTCAATCTAAGGTGTGCACGTTTACGATTACGTTAACAAAATGACACTATCCGCTAACGTTATTGGGTCTTATCGTTTTCTCCGTTTTTTCAAAAATACCGGCGAGTTTATCGGCTGAGCACAACTTTAGTGTTGTTAGTGAGTTGCCCTGGCAGTATGCTAACTTTCTGCAGCTATTTTTTGGGGGTCGCATGCATAGTTTGTCCACAATTCATTAAAAGGAAGTGACCTTCAAGACCGTCATAGATTCCTGTGAGTGTGCTAAATGCCGAAAGTTGTTACAACAAAGCATACATCTACTGTTATGCATTTGTTGCCCTGTTCCTGTGCTACAAGTCGATATCATTTTTTTATAGGTGGCCTAAATATTGTGGCCGCAACGTCTGTCAATCTAAGGTGTGCACGTTTACGATTACGTTAACAAAATGACACTATCCGCTAACGTTATTGGGTCTTATCGTTTTCTCCGTTTTTTCAAAAATACCGGCGAGTTTATCGGCTGAGCACAACTTTAGTGTTGTTAGTGAGTTGCCCTGGCAGTATGCTAACTTTCTGCAGCTATTTTTTGGGGGTCGCATGCATAGTTTGTCCACAATTCATTAAAAGGAAGTGACCTTCAAGACCGTCATAGATTCCCGGGAGTGTGCTAAATGCCGAAAGTTGTTACAACAAAGCATACATCTACTGTTATGCATTTGTTGCCCTGTTCCTGTGCTACAAGTTGATATCATTTTTTTATAGGTGGCCTAAATATTGTGGCCGCAACGTCTGTCAATCTAAGGTGTGCACGTTTACGATTACGTTAACAAAATGACACTATCCGCTAACGTTATTGGGTCTTATCGTTTTCTCCGTTTTTTCAAAAAATACCGGCGAGTTTATCGGCTGAGCACAACTTTAGTGTTGTTAGTGAGTTGCCCTGGCAGTATGCTAACTTTCTGCAGCTATTTTTTGGGGGTTGCATGCATAGTTTGTCCACAATTCATTAAAAGGAAGTGACCTTCAAGACCGTCATAGATTCCCGGGAGTGTGCTAAATGCCGAAAGTTGTTACAACAAAGCATACATCTACTGTTATGCATTTGTTGCCCTGTTCCTGTGCTACAAGTCGATATCATTTTTTTATAGGTGGCCTAAATATTGTGGCCGCAACGTCTGTCAATCTAAGGTGTGCACGTTTACGATTACGTTAACAAAATGACACTATCCGCTAACGTTATTGGGTCTTATCGTTTTCTCCGTTTTTTCAAAAATACCGGCGAGTTTATCGGCTGAGAACAACTTTAGTGTTGTTAGTGAGTTGCCCTGGCAGTATGCTAACTTTCTGCAGCTATTTTTTGGGGGTCGCATGCATAGTTTGTCCACAATTCATTAAAAGGAAGTGACCTTCAAGACCGTCATAGATTCCCGGGAGTGTGCTAAATGCCGAAAGTTGTTACAACAAAGCATACATCTACTGTTATGCATTTGTTGCCCTGTTCCTGTGCTACAAGTCGATATCATTTTTTTATAGGTGGCCTAAATATTGTGGCCGCAACGTCTGTCAATCTAAGGTGTGCACGTTTACGATTACATTAACAAAATGACACTATCCGCTAACGTTATTGGGTCTTATCGTTTTCTCCGTTTTTTCAAAAATACCGGCGAGTTTATCGGCTGAGCACAACTTTAGTGTTGTTAGTGAGTTGCCCTGGCAGTATGCTAACTTTCTGCAGCTATTTTTTGGGGGTCGCATGCATAGTTTGTCCACAATTCATTAAAAGGAAGTGACCTTCAAGACCGTCATAGATTCCCGGGAGTGTGCTAAATGCCGAAAGTTGTTACAACAAAGCATACATCTACTGTTATGCATTTGTTGCCCTGTTCCTGTGCTACAAGTTGATATCATTTTTTTATAGGTGGCCTAAATATTGTGGCCGCAACGTCTGTCAATCTAAGGTGTGCACGTTTAGTTAACAAAATGACACTATCCGCTAACGTTATTGGGTCTTATCGTTTTCTCCGTTTTTTCAAAAAATACCGGCGAGTTTATCGGCTGAGCACAACTTTAGTGTTGTTAGTGAGTTGCCCTGGCAGTATGCTAACTTTCTGCAGCTATTTTTTGGGGGTTGCATGCATAGTTTGTCCACAATTCATTAAAAGGAAGTGACCTTCAAGACCGTCATAGATTCCCGGGAGTGTGCTAAATGCCGAAAGTTGTTACAACAAAGCATACATCTACTGTTATGCATTTGTTGCCCTGTTCCTGTGCTACAAGTCGATATCATTTTTTTATAGGTGGCCTAAATATTGTGGCCGCAACGTCTGTCAATCTAAGGTGTGCACGTTTACGATTACGTTAACAAAATGACACTATCCGCTAACGTTATTGGGTCTTATCGTTTTCTCCGTTTTTTCAAAAATACCGGCGAGTTTATCGGCTGAGCACAACTTTAGTGTTGTTAGTGAGTTGCCCTGGCAGTATGCTAACTTTCTGCAGCTATTTTTTGGGGGTCGCATGCATAGTTTGTCCACAATTCATTAAAAGGAAGTGACCTTCAAGACCGTCATAGATTCCCGGGAGTGTGCTAAATGCCGAAAGTTGTTACAACAAAGCATACATCTACTGTTATGCATTTGTTGCCCTGTTCCTGTGCTACAAGTCGATATCATTTTTTTATAGGTGGCCTAAATATTGTGGCCGCAACGTCTGTCAATCTAAGGTGTGCACGTTTACGATTACGTTAACAAAATGACACTATCCGCTAACGTTATTGGGTCTTATCGTTTTCTCCGTTTTTTCAAAAATACCGGCGAGTTTATCGGCTGAGCACAACTTTAGTGTTGTTAGTGAGTTGCCCTGGCAGTATGCTAACTTTCTGCAGCTATTTTTTGGGGGTCACATGCATAGTTTGTCCACAATTCATTAAAAGGAAGTGACCTTCAAGACCGTCATAGATTCCCGGGAGTGTGCTAAATGCCGAAAGTTGTTACAACAAAGCATACATCTACTGTTATGCATTTGTTGCCCTGTTCCTGTGCTACAAGTCGATATCATTTTTTTATAGGTGGCCTAAATATTGTGGCCGCAACGTCTGTCAATCTAAGGTGTGCACGTTTACGATTACGTTAACAAAATGACACTATCCGCTAACGTTATTGGGTCTTATCGTTTTCTCCGTTTTTTCAAAAATACCGGCGAGTTTATCGGCTGAGCACAACTTTAGTGTTGTTAGTGAGTTGCCCTGGCAGTATGCTAACTTTCTGCAGCTATTTTTTGGGGGTCGCATGCATAGTTTGTCCACAATTCATTAAAAGGAAGTGACCTTCAAGACCGTCATAGATTCCCGGGAGTGTGCTAAATGCCGAAAGTTGTTACAACAAAGCATACATCTACTGTTATGCATTTGTTGCCCTGTTCCTGTGCTACAAGTCGATATCATTTTTTTATAGGTGGCCTAAATATTGTGGCCGCAACGTCTGTCAATCTAAGGTGTGCACGTTTACGATTACGTTAACAAAATGACACTATCCGCTAACGTTATTGGGTCTTATCGTTTTCTCCGTTTTTTCAAAAAATACCGGCGAGTTTATCGGCTGAGCACAACTTTAGTGTTGTTAGTGAGTTGCCCTGGCAGTATGCTAACTTTCTGCAGCTATTTTTTGGGGGTCGCATGCATAGTTTGTCCACAATTCATTAAAAGGAAGTGACCTTCAAGACCGTCATAGATTCCCGGGAGTGTGCTAAATGCCGAAAGTTGTTACAACAAAGCATACATCTACTGTTATGCATTTGTTGCCCTGTTCCTGTGCTACAAGTCGATATCATTTTTTTATAGGTGGCCTAAATATTGTGGCCGCAACGTCTGTCAATCTAAGGTGTGCACGTTTACGATTACGTTAACAAAATGACACTATCCGCTAACGTTATTGGGTCTTATCGTTTTCTCCGTTTTTTCAAAAATACCGGCGAGTTTATCGGCTGAGCACAACTTTAGTGTTGTTAGTGAGTTGCCCTGGCAGTATGCTAACTTTCTGCAGCTATTTTTTGGGGGTCGCATGCATAGTTTGTCCACAATTCATTAAAAGGAAGTGACCTTCAAGACCGTCATAGATTCCCGGGAGTGTGCTAAATGCCGAAAGTTGTTACAACAAAGCATACATCTACTGTTATGCATTTGTTGCCCTGTTCCTGTGCTACAAGTCGATATCATTTTTTTATAGGTGGCCTAAATATTGTGGCCGCAACGTCTGTCAATCTAAGGTGTGCACGTTTACGATTACGTTAACAAAATGACACTATCCGCTAACGTTATTGGGTCTTATCGTTTTCTCCGTTTTTTCAAAAATACCGGCGAGTTTATCGGCTGAGCACAACTTTAGTGTTGTTAGTGAGTTGCCCTGGCAGTATGCTAACTTTCTGCAGCTATTTTTTGGGGGTCGCATGCATAGTTTGTCCACAATTCATTAAAAGGAAGTGACCTTCAAGACCGTCATAGATTCCCGGGAGTGTGCTAAATGCCGAAAGTTGTTACAACAAAGCATACATCTACTGTTATGCATTTGTTGCCCTGTTCCTGTGCTACAAGTCGATATCATTTTTTTATAGGTGGCCTAAATATTGTGGCCGCAACGTCTGTCAATCTAAGGTGTGCACGTTTACGATTACGTTAACAAAATGACACTATCCGCTAACGTTATTGGGTCTTATCGTTTTCTCCGTTTTTTCAAAAATACCGGCGAGTTTATCGGCTGAGCACAACTTTAGTGTTGTTAGTGAGTTGCCCTGGCAGTATGCTAACTTTCTGCAGCTATTTTTTGGGGGTCGCATGCATAGTTTGTCCACAATTCATTAAAAGGAAGTGACCTTCAAGACCGTCATAGATTCCCGGGAGTGTGCTAAATGCCGAAAGTTGTTACAACAAAGCATACATCTACTGTTATGCATTTGTTGCCCTGTTCCTGTGCTACAAGTCGATATCATTTTTTTATAGGTGGCCTAAATATTGTGGCCGCAACGTCTGTCAATCTAAGGTGTGCACGTTTACGATTACGTTAACAAAATGACACTATCCGCTAACGTTATTGGGTCTTATCGTTTTCTCCGTTTTTTCAAAAATACCGGCGAGTTTATCGGCTGAGCACAACTTTAGTGTTGTTAGTGAGTTGCCCTGGCAGTATGCTAACTTTCTGCAGCTATTTTTTGGGGGTCGCATGCATAGTTTGTCCACAATTCATTAAAAGGAAGTGACCTTCAAGACCGTCATAGATTCCCGGGAGTGTGCTAAATGCCGAAAGTTGTTACAACAAAGCATACATCTACTGTTATGCATTTGTTGCCCTGTTCCTGTGCTACAAGTCGATATCATTTTTTTATAGGTGGCCTAAATATTGTGGCCGCAACGTCTGTCAATCTAAGGTGTGCACGTTTACGATTACGTTAACAAAATGACACTATCCGCTAACGTTATTGGGTCTTATCGTTTTCTCCGTTTTTTCAAAAATACCGGCGAGTTTATCGGCTGAGCACAACTTTAGTGTTGTTAGTGAGTTGCCCTGGCAGTATGCTAACTTTCTGCAGCTATTTTTTGGGGGTCGCATGCATAGTTTGTCCACAATTCATTAAAAGGAAGTGACCTTCAAGACCGTCATAGATTCCTGTGAGTGTGCTAAATGCCGAAAGTTGTTACAACAAAGCATACATCTACTGTTATGCATTTGTTGCCCTGTTCCTGTGCTACAAGTCGATATCATTTTTTTATAGGTGGCCTAAATATTGTGGCCGCAACGTCTGTCAATCTAAGGTGTGCACGTTTACGATTACGTTAACAAAATGACACTATCCGCTAACGTTATTGGGTCTTATCGTTTTCTCCGTTTTTTCAAAAATACCGGCGAGTTTATCGGCTGAGCACAACTTTAGTGTTGTTAGTGAGTTGCCCTGGCAGTATGCTAACTTTCTGCAGCTATTTTTTGGGGGTCGCATGCATAGTTTGTCCACAATTCATTAAAAGGAAGTGACCTTCAAGACCGTCATAGATTCCCGGGAGTGTGCTAAATGCCGAAAGTTGTTACAACAAAGCATACATCTACTGTTATGCATTTGTTGCCCTGTTCCTGTGCTACAAGTTGATATCATTTTTTTATAGGTGGCCTAAATATTGTGGCCGCAACGTCTGTCAATCTAAGGTGTGCACGTTTACGATTACGTTAACAAAATGACACTATCCGCTAACGTTATTGGGTCTTATCGTTTTCTCCGTTTTTTCAAAAAATACCGGCGAGTTTATCGGCTGAGCACAACTTTAGTGTTGTTAGTGAGTTGCCCTGGCAGTATGCTAACTTTCTGCAGCTATTTTTTGGGGGTTGCATGCATAGTTTGTCCACAATTCATTAAAAGGAAGTGACCTTCAAGACCGTCATAGATTCCCGGGAGTGTGCTAAATGCCGAAAGTTGTTACAACAAAGCATACATCTACTGTTATGCATTTGTTGCCCTGTTCCTGTGCTACAAGTCGATATCATTTTTTTATAGGTGGCCTAAATATTGTGGCCGCAACGTCTGTCAATCTAAGGTGTGCACGTTTACGATTACGTTAACAAAATGACACTATCCGCTAACGTTATTGGGTCTTATCGTTTTCTCCGTTTTTTCAAAAATACCGGCGAGTTTATCGGCTGAGAACAACTTTAGTGTTGTTAGTGAGTTGCCCTGGCAGTATGCTAACTTTCTGCAGCTATTTTTTGGGGGTCGCATGCATAGTTTGTCCACAATTCATTAAAAGGAAGTGACCTTCAAGACCGTCATAGATTCCCGGGAGTGTGCTAAATGCCGAAAGTTGTTACAACAAAGCATACATCTACTGTTATGCATTTGTTGCCCTGTTCCTGTGCTACAAGTCGATATCATTTTTTTATAGGTGGCCTAAATATTGTGGCCGCAACGTCTGTCAATCTAAGGTGTGCACGTTTACGATTACATTAACAAAATGACACTATCCGCTAACGTTATTGGGTCTTATCGTTTTCTCCGTTTTTTCAAAAATACCGGCGAGTTTATCGGCTGAGCACAACTTTAGTGTTGTTAGTGAGTTGCCCTGGCAGTATGCTAACTTTCTGCAGCTATTTTTTGGGGGTCGCATGCATAGTTTGTCCACAATTCATTAAAAGGAAGTGACCTTCAAGACCGTCATAGATTCCCGGGAGTGTGCTAAATGCCGAAAGTTGTTACAACAAAGCATACATCTACTGTTATGCATTTGTTGCCCTGTTCCTGTGCTACAAGTTGATATCATTTTTTTATAGGTGGCCTAAATATTGTGGCCGCAACGTCTGTCAATCTAAGGTGTGCACGTTTAGTTAACAAAATGACACTATCCGCTAACGTTATTGGGTCTTATCGTTTTCTCCGTTTTTTCAAAAAATACCGGCGAGTTTATCGGCTGAGCACAACTTTAGTGTTGTTAGTGAGTTGCCCTGGCAGTATGCTAACTTTCTGCAGCTATTTTTTGGGGGTTGCATGCATAGTTTGTCCACAATTCATTAAAAGGAAGTGACCTTCAAGACCGTCATAGATTCCCGGGAGTGTGCTAAATGCCGAAAGTTGTTACAACAAAGCATACATCTACTGTTATGCATTTGTTGCCCTGTTCCTGTGCTACAAGTCGATATCATTTTTTTATAGGTGGCCTAAATATTGTGGCCGCAACGTCTGTCAATCTAAGGTGTGCACGTTTACGATTACGTTAACAAAATGACACTATCCGCTAACGTTATTGGGTCTTATCGTTTTCTCCGTTTTTTCAAAAATACCGGCGAGTTTATCGGCTGAGCACAACTTTAGTGTTGTTAGTGAGTTGCCCTGGCAGTATGCTAACTTTCTGCAGCTATTTTTTGGGGGTCGCATGCATAGTTTGTCCACAATTCATTAAAAGGAAGTGACCTTCAAGACCGTCATAGATTCCCGGGAGTGTGCTAAATGCCGAAAGTTGTTACAACAAAGCATACATCTACTGTTATGCATTTGTTGCCCTGTTCCTGTGCTACAAGTCGATATCATTTTTTTATAGGTGGCCTAAATATTGTGGCCGCAACGTCTGTCAATCTAAGGTGTGCACGTTTACGATTACGTTAACAAAATGACACTATCCGCTAACGTTATTGGGTCTTATCGTTTTCTCCGTTTTTTCAAAAATACCGGCGAGTTTATCGGCTGAGCACAACTTTAGTGTTGTTAGTGAGTTGCCCTGGCAGTATGCTAACTTTCTGCAGCTATTTTTTGGGGGTCACATGCATAGTTTGTCCACAATTCATTAAAAGGAAGTGACCTTCAAGACCGTCATAGATTCCCGGGAGTGTGCTAAATGCCGAAAGTTGTTACAACAAAGCATACATCTACTGTTATGCATTTGTTGCCCTGTTCCTGTGCTACAAGTCGATATCATTTTTTTATAGGTGGCCTAAATATTGTGGCCGCAACGTCTGTCAATCTAAGGTGTGCACGTTTACGATTACGTTAACAAAATGACACTATCCGCTAACGTTATTGGGTCTTATCGTTTTCTCCGTTTTTTCAAAAATACCGGCGAGTTTATCGGCTGAGCACAACTTTAGTGTTGTTAGTGAGTTGCCCTGGCAGTATGCTAACTTTCTGCAGCTATTTTTTGGGGGTCGCATGCATAGTTTGTCCACAATTCATTAAAAGGAAGTGACCTTCAAGACCGTCATAGATTCCCGGGAGTGTGCTAAATGCCGAAAGTTGTTACAACAAAGCATACATCTACTGTTATGCATTTGTTGCCCTGTTCCTGTGCTACAAGTCGATATCATTTTTTTATAGGTGGCCTAAATATTGTGGCCGCAACGTCTGTCAATCTAAGGTGTGCACGTTTACGATTACGTTAACAAAATGACACTATCCGCTAACGTTATTGGGTCTTATCGTTTTCTCCGTTTTTTCAAAAAATACCGGCGAGTTTATCGGCTGAGCACAACTTTAGTGTTGTTAGTGAGTTGCCCTGGCAGTATGCTAACTTTCTGCAGCTATTTTTTGGGGGTCGCATGCATAGTTTGTCCACAATTCATTAAAAGGAAGTGACCTTCAAGACCGTCATAGATTCCCGGGAGTGTGCTAAATGCCGAAAGTTGTTACAACAAAGCATACATCTACTGTTATGCATTTGTTGCCCTGTTCCTGTGCTACAAGTCGATATCATTTTTTTATAGGTGGCCTAAATATTGTGGCCGCAACGTCTGTCAATCTAAGGTGTGCACGTTTACGATTACGTTAACAAAATGACACTATCCGCTAACGTTATTGGGTCTTATCGTTTTCTCCGTTTTTTCAAAAATACCGGCGAGTTTATCGGCTGAGCACAACTTTAGTGTTGTTAGTGAGTTGCCCTGGCAGTATGCTAACTTTCTGCAGCTATTTTTTGGGGGTCGCATGCATAGTTTGTCCACAATTCATTAAAAGGAAGTGACCTTCAAGACCGTCATAGATTCCCGGGAGTGTGCTAAATGCCGAAAGTTGTTACAACAAAGCATACATCTACTGTTATGCATTTGTTGCCCTGTTCCTGTGCTACAAGTCGATATCATTTTTTTATAGGTGGCCTAAATATTGTGGCCGCAACGTCTGTCAATCTAAGGTGTGCACGTTTACGATTACGTTAACAAAATGACACTATCCGCTAACGTTATTGGGTCTTATCGTTTTCTCCGTTTTTTCAAAAATACCGGCGAGTTTATCGGCTGAGCACAACTTTAGTGTTGTTAGTGAGTTGCCCTGGCAGTATGCTAACTTTCTGCAGCTATTTTTTGGGGGTCGCATGCATAGTTTGTCCACAATTCATTAAAAGGAAGTGACCTTCAAGACCGTCATAGATTCCCGGGAGTGTGCTAAATGCCGAAAGTTGTTACAACAAAGCATACATCTACTGTTATGCATTTGTTGCCCTGTTCCTGTGCTACAAGTCGATATCATTTTTTTATAGGTGGCCTAAATATTGTGGCCGCAACGTCTGTCAATCTAAGGTGTGCACGTTTACGATTACGTTAACAAAATGACACTATCCGCTAACGTTATTGGGTCTTATCGTTTTCTCCGTTTTTTCAAAAATACCGGCGAGTTTATCGGCTGAGCACAACTTTAGTGTTGTTAGTGAGTTGCCCTGGCAGTATGCTAACTTTCTGCAGCTATTTTTTGGGGGTCGCATGCATAGTTTGTCCACAATTCATTAAAAGGAAGTGACCTTCAAGACCGTCATAGATTCCCGGGAGTGTGCTAAATGCCGAAAGTTGTTACAACAAAGCATACATCTACTGTTATGCATTTGTTGCCCTGTTCCTGTGCTACAAGTCGATATCATTTTTTTATAGGTGGCCTAAATATTGTGGCCGCAACGTCTGTCAATCTAAGGTGTGCACGTTTACGATTACGTTAACAAAATGACACTATCCGCTAACGTTATTGGGTCTTATCGTTTTCTCCGTTTTTTCAAAAATACCGGCGAGTTTATCGGCTGAGCACAACTTTAGTGTTGTTAGTGAGTTGCCCTGGCAGTATGCTAACTTTCTGCAGCTATTTTTTGGGGGTCGCATGCATAGTTTGTCCACAATTCATTAAAAGGGAGTGACCTTCAAGACCGTCATAGATTCCCGGGAGTGTGCTAAATGCCGAAAGTTGTTACAACAAAGCATACATCTACTGTTATGCATTTGTTGCCCTGTTCCTGTGCTACAAGTCGATATCATTTTTTTATAGGTGGCCTAAATATTGTGGCCGCAACGTCTGTCAATCTAAGGTGTGCACGTTTACGATTACGTTAACAAAATGACACTATCCGCTAACGTTATTGGGTCTTATCGTTTTCTCCGTTTTTTCAAAAATACCGGCGAGTTTATCGGCTGAGCACAACTTTAGTGTTGTTAGTGAGTTGCCCTGGCAGTATGCTAACTTTCTGCAGCTATTTTTTGGGGGTCGCATGCATAGTTTGTCCACAATTCATTAAAAGGAAGTGACCTTCAAGACCGTCATAGATTCCCGGGAGTGTGCTAAATGCCGAAAGTTGTTACAACAAAGCATACATCTACTGTTATGCATTTGTTGCCCTGTTCCTGTGCTACAAGTCGATATCATTTTTTTATAGGTGGCCTAAATATTGTGGCCGCAACGTCTGTCAATCTAAGGTGTGCACGTTTACGATTACGTTAACAAAATGACACTATCCGCTAACGTTATTGGGTCTTATCGTTTTCTCCGTTTTTTCAAAAAATACCGGCGAGTTTATCGGCTGAGCACAACTTTAGTGTTGTTAGTGAGTTGCCCTGGCAGTATGCTAACTTTCTGCAGCTATTTTTTGGGGGTCGCATGCATAGTTTGTCCACAATTCATTAAAAGGAAGTGACCTTCAAGACCGTCATAGATTCCCGGGAGTGTGCTAAATGCCGAAAGTTGTTACAACAAAGCATACATCTACTGTTATGCATTTGTTGCCCTGTTCCTGTGCTACAAGTCGATATCATTTTTTTATAGGTGGCCTAAATATTGTGGCCGCAACGTCTGTCAATCTAAGGTGTGCACGTTTACGATTACGTTAACAAAATGACACTATCCGCTAACGTTATTGGGTCTTATCGTTTTCTCCGTTTTTTCAAAAATACCGGCGAGTTTATCGGCTGAGCACAACTTTAGTGTTGTTAGTGAGTTGCCCTGGCAGTATGCTAACTTTCTGCAGCTATTTTTTGGGGGTCGCATGCATAGTTTGTCCACAATTCATTAAAAGGAAGTGACCTTCAAGACCGTCATAGATTCCCGGGAGTGTGCTAAATGCCGAAAGTTGTTACAACAAAGCATACATCTACTGTTATGCATTTGTTGCCCTGTTCCTGTGCTACAAGTCGATATCATTTTTTTATAGGTGGCCTAAATATTGTGGCCGCAACGTCTGTCAATCTAAGGTGTGCACGTTTACGATTACGTTAACAAAATGACACTATCCGCTAACGTTATTGGGTCTTATCGTTTTCTCCGTTTTTTCAAAAATACCGGCGAGTTTATCGGCTGAGCACAACTTTAGTGTTGTTAGTGAGTTGCCCTGGCAGTATGCTAACTTTCTGCAGCTATTTTTTGGGGGTCGCATGCATAGTTTGTCCACAATTCATTAAAAGGAAGTGACCTTCAAGACCGTCATAGATTCCCGGGAGTGTGCTAAATGCCGAAAGTTGTTACAACAAAGCATACATCTACTGTTATGCATTTGTTGCCCTGTTCCTGTGCTACAAGTCGATATCATTTTTTTATAGGTGGCCTAAATATTGTGGCCGCAACGTCTGTCAATCTAAGGTGTGCACGTTTACGATTACGTTAACAAAATGACACTATCCGCTAACGTTATTGGGTCTTATCGTTTTCTCCGTTTTTTCAAAAAATACCGGCGAGTTTATCGGCTGAGCACAACTTTAGTGTTGTTAGTGAGTTGCCCTGGCAGTATGCTAACTTTCTGCAGCTATTTTTTGGGGGTCGCATGCATAGTTTGTCCACAATTCATTAAAAGGAAGTGACCTTCAAGACCGTCATAGATTCCCGGGAGTGTGCTAAATGCCGAAAGTTGTTACAACAAAGCATACATCTA
This sequence comes from Mytilus galloprovincialis, assembly GCF_965363235.1. NCBI lineage: Eukaryota > Metazoa > Mollusca > Bivalvia > Mytilida > Mytilidae > Mytilus > Mytilus galloprovincialis. The sequence goes on from NC_134847.1 coordinate 88,474,873, forward strand.
CTGTTATGCATTTGTTGCCCTGTTCCTGTGCTACAAGTCGATATCATTTTTTTATAGGTGGCCTAAATATTGTGGCCGCAACGTCTGTCAATCTAAGGTGTGCACGTTTACGATTACGTTAACAAAATGACACTATCCGCTAACGTTATTGGGTCTTATCGTTTTCTCCGTTTTTTCAAAAATACCGGCGAGTTTATCGGCTGAGCACAACTTTAGTGTTGTTAGTGAGTTGCCCTGGCAGTATGCTAACTTTCTGCAGCTATTTTTTGGGGGTCGCATGCATAGTTTGTCCACAATTCATTAAAAGGAAGTGACCTTCAAGACCGTCATAGATTCCCGGGAGTGTGCTAAATGCCGAAAGTTGTTACAACAAAGCATACATCTACTGTTATGCATTTGTTGCCCTGTTCCTGTGCTACAAGTCGATATCATTTTTTTATAGGTGGCCTAAATATTGTGACCGCAACGTCTGTCAATCTAAGGTGTGCACGTTTACGATTACGTTAACAAAATGACACTATCCGCTAACGTTATTGGGTCTTATCGTTTTCTCCGTTTTTTCAAAAATACCGGCGAGTTTATCGGCTGAGCACAACTTTAGTGTTGTTAGTGAGTTGCCCTGGCAGTATGCTAACTTTCTGCAGCTATTTTTTGGGGGTCGCATGCATAGTTTGTCCACAATTCATTAAAAGGAAGTGACCTTCAAGACCGTCATAGATTCCCGGGAGTGTGCTAAATGCCGAAAGTTGTTACAACAAAGCATACATCTACTGTTATGCATTTGTTGCCCTGTTCCTGTGCTACAAGTCGATATCATTTTTTTATAGGTGGCCTAAATATTGTGGCCGCAACGTCTGTCAATCTAAGGTGTGCACGTTTACGATTACGTTAACAAAATGACACTATCCGCTAACGTTATTGGGTCTTATCGTTTTCTCCGTTTTTTCAAAAATACCGGCGAGTTTATCGGCTGAGCACAACTTTAGTGTTGTTAGTGAGTTGCCCTGGCAGTATGCTAACTTTCTGCAGCTATTTTTTGGGGGTCGCATGCATAGTTTGTCCACAATTCATTAAAAGGAAGTGACCTTCAAGACCGTCATAGATTCCCGGGAGTGTGCTAAATGCCGAAAGTTGTTACAACAAAGCATACATCTACTGTTATGCATTTGTTGCCCTGTTCCTGTGCTACAAGTCGATATCATTTTTTTATAGGTGGCCTAAATATTGTGGCCGCAACGTCTGTCAATCTAAGGTGTGCACGTTTACGATTACGTTAACAAAATGACACTATCCGCTAACGTTATTGGGTCTTATCGTTTTCTCCGTTTTTTCAAAAATACCGGCGAGTTTATCGGCTGAGCACAATTTTAGTGTTGTTAGTGAGTTGCCCTGGCAGTATGCTAACTTTCTGCAGCTATTTTTTGGGGGTCGCATGCATAGTTTGTCCACAATTCATTAAAAGGAAGTGACCTTCAAGACCGTCATAGATTCCCGGGAGTGTGCTAAATGCCGAAAGTTGTTACAACAAAGCATACATCTACTGTTATGCATTTGTTGCCCTGTTCCTGTGCTACAAGTCGATATCATTTTTTTTATAGGTGGCCTAAATATTGTGGCCGCAACGTCTGTCAATCTAAGGTGTGCACGTTTACGATTACGTTAACAAAATGACACTATCCGCTAACGTTATTGGGTCTTATCGTTTTCTCCGTTTTTTCAAAAATACCGGCGAGTTTATCGGCTGAGCACAACTTTAGTGTTGTTAGTGAGTTGCCCTGGCAGTATGCTAACTTTCTGCAGCTATTTTTTGGGGGTCGCATGCATAGTTTGTCCACAATTCATTAAAAGGAAGTGACCTTCAAGACCGTCATAGATTCCCGGGAGTGTGCTAAATGCCGAAAGTTGTTACAACAAAGCATACATCTACTGTTATGCATTTGTTGCCCTGTTCCTGTGATACAAGTCGATATCATTTTTTTATAGGTGGCCTAAATATTGTGGCCGCAACGTCTGTCAATCTAAGGTGTGCACGTTTACGATTACGTTAACAAAATGACACTATCCGCTAACGTTATTGGGTCTTATCGTTTTCTCCGTTTTTTCAAAAATACCGGCGAGTTTATCGGCTGAGCACAACTTTAGTGTTGTTAGTGAGTTGCCCTGGCAGTATGCTAACTTTCTGCAGCTATTTTTTGGGGGTCGCATGCATAGTTTGTCCACAATTCATTAAAAGGAAGTGACCTTCAAGACCGTCATAGATTCCCGGGAGTGTGCTAAATGCCGAAAGTTGTTACAACAAAGCATACATCTACTGTTATGCATTTGTTGCCCTGTTCCTGTGCTACAAGTCGATATCATTTTTTTATAGGTGGCCTAAATATTGTGGCCGCAACGTCTGTCAATCTAAGGTGTGCACGTTTACGATTACGTTAACAAAATGACACTATCCGCTAACGTTATTGGGTCTTATCGTTTTCTCCGTTTTTTCAAAAATACCGGCGAGTTTATCGGCTGAGCACAATTTTAGTGTTGTTAGTGAGTTGCCCTGGCAGTATGCTAACTTTCTGCAGCTATTTTTTGGGGGTCGCATGCATAGTTTGTCCACAATTCATTAAAAGGAAGTGACCTTCAAGACCGTCATAGATTCCCGGGAGTGTGCTAAATGCCGAAAGTTGTTACAACAAAGCATACATCTACTGTTATGCATTTGTTGCCCTGTTCCTGTGCTACAAGTCGATATCATTTTTTTATAGGTGGCCTAAATATTGTGGCCGCAACGTCTGTCAATCTAAGGTGTGCACGTTTACGATTACGTTAACAAAATGACACTATCCGCTAACGTTATTGGGTCTTATCGTTTTCTCCGTTTTTTCAAAAATACCGGCGAGTTTATCGGCTGAGCACAACTTTAGTGTTGTTAGTGAGTTGCCCTGGCAGTATGCTAACTTTCTGCAGCTATTTTTTGGGGGTCGCATGCATAGTTTGTCCACAATTCATTAAAAGGAAGTGACCTTCAAGACCGTCATAGATTCCCGGGAGTGTGCTAAATGCCGAAAGTTGTTACAACAAAGCATACATCTACTGTTATGCATTTGTTGCCCTGTTCCTGTGCTACAAGTCGATATCATTTTTTTTATAGGTGGCCTAAATATTGTGGCCGCAACGTCTGTCAATCTAAGGTGTGCACGTTTACGATTACGTTAACAAAATGACACTATCCGCTAACGTTATTGGGTCTTATCGTTTTCTCCGTTTTTTCAAAAATACCGGCGAGTTTATCGGCTGAGCACAACTTTAGTGTTGTTAGTGAGTTGCCCTGGCAGTATGCTAACTTTCTGCAGCTATTTTTTGGGGGTCGCATGCATAGTTTGTCCACAATTCATTAAAAGGAAGTGACCTTCAAGACCGTCATAGATTCCCGGGAGTGTGCTAAATGCCGAAAGTTGTTACAACAAAGCATACATCTACTGTTATGCATTTGTTGCCCTGCTCCTGTGCTACAAGTCGATATCATTTTTTTATAGGTGGCCTAAATATTGTGGCCGCAACGTCTGTCAATCTAAGGTGTGCACGTTTACGATTACGTTAACAAAATGACACTATCCGCTAACGTTATTGGGTCTTATCGTTTTCTCCGTTTTTTCAAAAATACCGGCGAGTTTATCGGCTGAGCACAACTTTAGTGTTGTTAGTGAGTTGCCCTGGCAGTATGCTAACTTTCTGCAGCTTTTATTGGGGGGTCGCATGCATAGTTTGTCCACAATTCATTAAAAGGAAGTGACCTTCAAGACCGTCATAGATTCCCGGGAGTGTGCTAAATGCCGAAAGTTGTTACAACAAAGCATACATCTACTGTTATGCATTTGTTGCCCTGTTCCTGTGCTACAAGTCGATATCATTTTTTTATAGGTGGCCTAAATATTGTGGCCGCAACGTCTGTCAATCTAAGGTGTGCACGTTTACGATTACGTTAACAAAATGACACTATCCGCTAACGTTATTGGGTCTTATCGTTTTCTCCGTTTTTTTCAAAAATACCGGCGAGTTTATCGGCTGAGCACAACTTTAGTGTTGTTAGTGAGTTGCCCTGGCAGTATGCTAACTTTCTGCAGCTATTTTTTGGGGGTCGCATGCATAGTTTGTCCACAATTCATTAAAAGGAAGTGACCTTCAAGACCGTCATAGATTCCCGGGAGTGTGCTAAATGCCGAAAGTTGTTACAACAAAGCATACATCTACTGTTATGCATTTGTTGCCCTGTTCCTGTGCTACAAGTCGATATCATTTTTTTATAGGTGGCCTAAATATTGTGGCCGTAACGTCTGTCAATCTAAGGTGTGCACGTTTACGATTACGTTAACAAAATGACACTATCCGCTAACGTTATTGGGTCTTATCGTTTTCTCCGTTTTTTCAAAAATACCGGCGAGTTTATCGGCTGAGCACAACTTTAGTGTTGTTAGTGAGTTGCCCTGGCAGTATGCTAACTTTCTGCAGCTATTTTTTGGGGGTCGCATGCATAGTTTGTCCACAATTCATTAAAAGGAAGTGACCTTCAAGACCGTCATAGATTCCCGGGAGTGTGCTAAATGCCGAAAGTTGTTACAACAAAGCATACATCTACTGTTATGCATTTGTTGCCCTGTTCCTGTGCTGCAAGTCGATATCATTTTTTTATAGGTGGCCTAAATATTGTGGCCGCAACGTCTGTCAATCTAAGGTGTGCACGTTTACGATTACGTTAACAAAATGACACTATCCGCTAACGTTATTGGGTCTTATCGTTTTCTCCGTTTTTTCAAAAATACCGGCGAGTTTATCGGCTGAGCACAACTTTGGTGTTGTTAGTGAGTTGCCCTGGCAGTATGCTAACTTTCTGCAGCTATTTTTTGGGGGTCGCATGCATAGTTTGTCCACAATTCATTAAAAGGAAGTGACCTTCAAGACCGTCATAGATTCCCGGGAGTGTGCTAAATGCCGAAAGTTGTTACAACAAAGCATACATCTACTGTTATGCATTTGTTGCCCTGTTCCTGTGCTACAAGTCGATATCATTTTTTTATAGGTGGCCTAAATATTGTGGCCGCAACGTCTGTCAATCTAAGGTGTGCACGTTTACGATTACGTTAACAAAATGACACTATCCGCTAACGTTATTGGGTCTTATCGTTTTCTCCGTTTTTTCAAAAATACCGGCGAGTTTATCGGCTGAGCACAACTTTAGTGTTGTTAGTGAGTTGCCCTGGCAGTATGCTAACTTTCTGCAGCTATTTTTTGGGGGTCGCATGCATAGTTTGTCCACAATTCATTAAAAGGAAGTGACCTTCAAGACCGTCATAGATTCCCGGGAGTGTGCTAAATGCCGAAAGTTGTTACAACAAAGCATACATCTACTGTTATGCATTTGTTGCCCTGTTCCTGTGCTACAAGTCGATATCATTTTTTTATAGGTGGCCTAAATATTGTGGCCGCAACGTCTGTCAATCTAAGGTGTGCACGTTTACGATTACGTTAACAAAATGACACTATCCGCTAACGTTATTGGGTCTTATCGTTTTCTCCGTTTTTTCAAAAATACCGGCGAGTTTATCGGCTGAGCACAACTTTAGTGTTGTTAGTGAGTTGCCCTGGCAGTATGCTAACTTTCTGCAGCTATTTTTTGGGGGTCGCATGCATAGTTTGTCCACAATTCATTAAAAGGAAGTGACCTTCAAGACCGTCATAGATTCCCGGGAGTGTGCTAAATGCCGAAAGTTGTTACAACAAAGCATACATCTACTGTTATGCATTTGTTGCCCTGTTCCTGTGCTACAAGTCGATATCATTTTTTTATAGGTGGCCTAAATATTGTGGCCGCAACGTCTGTCAATCTAAGGTGTGCACGTTTACGATTACGTTAACAAAATGACACTATCCGCTAACGTTATTGGGTCTTATCGTTTTCTCCGTTTTTTCAAAAATACCGGCGAGTTTATCGGCTGAGCACAACTTTAGTGTTGTTAGTGAGTTGCCCTGGCAGTATGCTAACTTTCTGCAGCTATTTTTTGGGGGTCGCATGCATAGTTTGTCCACAATTCATTAAAAGGAAGTGACCTTCAAGACCGTCATAGATTCCCGGGAGTGTGCTAAATGCCGAGAGTTGTTACAACAAAGCATACATCTACTGTTATGCATTTGTTGCCCTGTTCCTGTGCTACAAGTCGATATCATTTTTTTATAGGTGGCCTAAATATTGTGGCCGCAACGTCTGTCAATCTAAGGTGTGCACGTTTACGATTACGTTAACAAAATGACACTATCCGCTAACGTTATTGGGTCTTATCGTTTTCTCCGTTTTTTCAAAAATACCGGCGAGTTTATCGGCTGAGCACAACTTTAGTGTTGTTAGTGAGTTGCCCTGGCAGTATGCTAACTTTCTGCAGCTATTTTTTGGGGGTCGCATGCATAGTTTGTCCACAATTCATTAAAAGGAAGTGACCTTCAAGACCGTCATAGATTCCCGGGAGTGTGCTAAATGCCGAGAGTTGTTACAACAAAGCATACATCTACTGTTATGCATTTGTTGCCCTGTTCCTGTGCTACAAGTCGATATCATTTTTTTATAGGTGGCCTAAATATTGTGGCCGCAACGTCTGTCAATCTAAGGTGTGCACGTTTACGATTACGTTAACAAAATGACACTATCCGCTAACGTTATTGGGTCTTATCGTTTTCTCCGTTTTTTCAAAAATACCGGCGAGTTTATCGGCTGAGCACAACTTTAGTGTTGTTAGTGAGTTGCCCTGGCAGTATGCTAACTTTCTGCAGCTATTTTTTGGGGGTCGCATGCATAGTTTGTCCACAATTCATTAAAAGGAAGTGACCTTAAAGACCGTCATAGATTCCCGGGAGTGTGCTAAATGCCGAAAGTTGTTACAACAAAGCATACATCTACTGTTATGCATTTGTTGCCCTGTTCCTGTGCTACAAGTCGATATCATTTTTTTATAGGTGGCCTAAATATTGTGGCCGCAACGTCTGTCAATCTAAGGTGTGCACGTTTACGATTACGTTAACAAAATGACACTATCCGCTAACGTTATTGGGTCTTATCGTTTTCTCCGTTTTTTCAAAAATACCGGCGAGTTTATCGGCTGAGCACAACTTTAGTGTTGTTAGTGAGTTGCCCTGGCAGTATGCTAACTTTCTGCAGCTATTTTTTGGGGGTCGCATGCATAGTTTGTCCACAATTCATTAAAAGGAAGTGACCTTCAAGACCGTCATAGATTCCCGGGAGTGTGCTAAATGCCGAAAGTTGTTACAACAAAGCATACATCTACTGTTATGCATTTGTTGCCCTGTTCCTGTGCTACAAGTCGATATCATTTTTTTATAGGTGGCCTAAATATTGTGGCCGCAACGTCTGTCAATCTAAGGTGTGCACGTTTACGATTACGTTAACAAAATGACACTATCCGCTAACGTTATTGGGTCTTATCGTTTTCTCCGTTTTTTCAAAAATACCGGCGAGTTTATCGGCTGAGCACAACTTTAGTGTTGTTAGTGAGTTGCCCTGGCAGTATGCTAACTTTCTGCAGCTATTTTTTGGGGGTCGCATGCATAGTTTGTCCACAATTCATTAAAAGGAAGTGACCTTCAAGACCGTCATAGATTCCCGGGAGTGTGCTAAATGCCGAAAGTTGTTACAACAAAGCATACATCTACTGTTATGCATTTGTTGCCCTGTTCCTGTGCTACAAGTCGATATCATTTTTTTATAGGTGGCCTAAATATTGTGGCCGCAACGTCTGTCAATCTAAGGTGTGCACGTTTACGATTACGTTAACAAAATGACACTATCCGCTAACGTTATTGGGTCTTATCGTTTTCTCCGTTTTTTCAAAAATACCGGCGAGTTTATCGGCTGAGCACAACTTTAGTGTTGTTAGTGAGTTGCCCTGGCAGTATGCTAACTTTCTGCAGCTATTTTTTGGGGGTCGCATGCATAGTTTGTCCACAATTCATTAAAAGGAAGTGACCTTCAAGACCGTCATAGATTCCCGGGAGTGTGCTAAATGCCGAAAGTTGTTACAACAAAGCATACATCTACTGTTATGCATTTGTTGCCCTGTTCCTGTGCTACAAGTCGATATCATTTTTTTATAGGTGGCCTAAATATTGTGGCCGCAACGTCTGTCAATCTAAGGTGTGCACGTTTACGATTACGTTAACAAAATGACACTATCCGCTAACGTTATTGGGTCTTATCGTTTTCTCCGTTTTTTCAAAAATACCGGCGAGTTTATCGGCTGAGCACAACTTTAGTGTTGTTAGTGAGTTGCCCTGGCAGTATGCTAACTTTCTGCAGCTATTTTTTGGGGGTCGCATGCATAGTTTGTCCACAATTCATTAAAAGGAAGTGACCTTTAAGACCGTCATAGATTCCCGGGAGTGTGCTAAATGCCGAAAGTTGTTACAACAAAGCATACATCTACTGTTATGCATTTGTTGCCCTGTTCCTGTGCTACAAGTCGATATCATTTTTTTATAGGTGGCCTAAATATTGTGGCCGCAACGTCTGTCAATCTAAGGTGTGCACGTTTACGATTACGTTAACAAAATGACACTATCCGCTAACGTTATTGGGTCTTATCGTTTTCTCCGTTTTTTCAAAAATACCGGCGAGTTTATCGGCTGAGCACAACTTTAGTGTTGTTAGTGAGTTGCCCTGGCAGTATGCTAACTTTCTGCAGCTATTTTTTGGGGGTCGCATGCATAGTTTGTCCACAATTCATTAAAAGGAAGTGACCTTCAAGACCGTCATAGATTCCCGGGAGTGTGCTAAATGCCGAAAGTTGTTACAACAAAGCATACATCTACTGTTATGCATTTGTTGCCCTGTTCCTGTGCTACAAGTCGATATCATTTTTTTATAGGTGGCCTAAATATTGTGGCCGCAACGTCTGTCAATCTAAGGTGTGCACGTTTACGATTACGTTAACAAAATGACACTATCCGCTAACGTTATTGGGTCTTATCGTTTTCTCCGTTTTTTCAAAAATACCGGCGAGTTTATCGGCTGAGCACAACTTTAGTGTTGTTAGTGAGTTGCCCTGGCAGTATGCTAACTTTCTGCAGCTATTTTTTGGGGGTCGCATGCATAGTTTGTCCACAATTCATTAAAAGGAAGTGACCTTCAAGACCGTCATAGATTCCCGGGAGTGTGCTAAATGCCGAAAGTTGTTACAACAAAGCATACATCTACTGTTATGCATTTGTTGCCCTGTTCCTGTGCTACAAGTCGATATCATTTTTTTATAGGTGGCCTAAATATTGTGGCCGCAACGTCTGTCAATCTAAGGTGTGCACGTTTACGATTACGTTAACAAAATGACACTATCCGCTAACGTTATTGGGTCTTATCGTTTTCTCCGTTTTTTCAAAAATACCGGCGAGTTTATCGGCTGAGCACAACTTTAGTGTTGTTAGTGAGTTGCCCTGGCAGTATGCTAACTTTCTGCAGCTATTTTTTGGGGGTCGCATGCATAGTTTGTCCACAATTCATTAAAAGGAAGTGACCTTCAAGACCGTCATAGATTCCCGGGAGTGTGCTAAATGCCGAGAGTTGTTACAACAAAGCATACATCTACTGTTATGCATTTGTTGCCCTGTTCCTGTGCTACAAGTCGATATCATTTTTTTATAGGTGGCCTAAATATTGTGGCCGCAACGTCTGTCAATCTAAGGTGTGCACGTTTACGATTACGTTAACAAAATGACACTATCCGCTAACGTTATTGGGTCTTATCGTTTTCTCCGTTTTTTCAAAAATACCGGCGAGTTTATCGGCTGAGCACAACTTTAGTGTTGTTAGTGAGTTGCCCTGGCAGTATGCTAACTTTCTGCAGCTATTTTTTGGGGGTCGCATGCATAGTTTGTCCACAATTCATTAAAAGGAAGTGACCTTCAAGACCGTCATAGATTCCCGGGAGTGTGCTAAATGCCGAGAGTTGTTACAACAAAGCATACATCTACTGTTATGCATTTGTTGCCCTGTTCCTGTGCTACAAGTCGATATCATTTTTTTATAGGTGGCCTAAATATTGTGGCCGCAACGTCTGTCAATCTAAGGTGTGCACGTTTACGATTACGTTAACAAAATGACACTATCCGCTAACGTTATTGGGTCTTATCGTTTTCTCCGTTTTTTCAAAAATACCGGCGAGTTTATCGGCTGAGCACAACTTTAGTGTTGTTAGTGAGTTGCCCTGGCAGTATGCTAACTTTCTGCAGCTATTTTTTGGGGGTCGCATGCATAGTTTGTCCACAATTCATTAAAAGGAAGTGACCTTCAAGACCGTCATAGATTCCCGGGAGTGTGCTAAATGCCGAAAGTTGTTACAACAAAGCATACATCTACTGTTATGCATTTGTTGCCCTGTTCCTGTGCTACAAGTCGATATCATTTTTTTATAGGTGGCCTAAATATTGTGGCCGCAACGTCTGTCAATCTAAGGTGTGCACGTTTACGATTACGTTAACAAAATGACACTATCCGCTAACGTTATTGGGTCTTATCGTTTTCTCCGTTTTTTCAAAAATACCGGCGAGTTTATCGGCTGAGCACAACTTTAGTGTTGTTAGTGAGTTGCCCTGGCAGTATGCTAACTTTCTGCAGCTATTTTTTGGGGGTCGCATGCATAGTTTGTCCACAATTCATTAAAAGGAAGTGACCTTCAAGACCGTCATAGATTCCCGGGAGTGTGCTAAATGCCGAAAGTTGTTACAACAAAGCATACATCTACTGTTATGCATTTGTTGCCCTGTTCCTGTGCTACAAGTCGATATCATTTTTTTATAGGTGGCCTAAATATTGTGGCCGCAACGTCTGTCAATCTAAGGTGTGCACGTTTACGATTACGTTAACAAAATGACACTATCCGCTAACGTTATTGGGTCTTATCGTTTTCTCCGTTTTTTCAAAAATACCGGCGAGTTTATCGGCTGAGCACAACTTTAGTGTTGTTAGTGAGTTGCCCTGGCAGTATGCTAACTTTCTGCAGCTATTTTTTGGGGGTCGCATGCATAGTTTGTCCACAATTCATTAAAAGGAAGTGACCTTCAAGACCGTCATAGATTCCCGGGAGTGTGCTAAATGCCGAAAGTTGTTACAACAAAGCATACATCTACTGTTATGCATTTGTTGCCCTGTTCCTGTGCTACAAGTCGATATCATTTTTTTATAGGTGGCCTAAATATTGTGGCCGCAACGTCTGTCAATCTAAGGTGTGCACGTTTACGATTACGTTAACAAAATGACACTATCCGCTAACGTTATTGGGTCTTATCGTTTTCTCCGTTTTTTCAAAAATACCGGCGAGTTTATCGGCTGAGCACAACTTTAGTGTTGTTAGTGAGTTGCCCTGGCAGTATGCTAACTTTCTGCAGCTATTTTTTGGGGGTCGCATGCATAGTTTGTCCACAATTCATTAAAAGGAAGTGACCTTCAAGACCGTCATAGATTCCCGGGAGTGTGCTAAATGCCGAAAGTTGTTACAACAAAGCATACATCTACTGTTATGCATTTGTTGCCCTGTTCCTGTGCTACAAGTCGATATCATTTTTTTATAGGTGGCCTAAATATTGTGGCCGCAACGTCTGTCAATCTAAGGTGTGCACGTTTACGATTACGTTAACAAAATGACACTATCCGCTAACGTTATTGGGTCTTATCGTTTTCTCCGTTTTTTCAAAAATACCGGCGAGTTTATCGGCTGAGCACAACTTTAGTGTTGTTAGTGAGTTGCCCTGGCAGTATGCTAACTTTCTGCAGCTATTTTTTGGGGGTCGCATGCATAGTTTGTCCACAATTCATTAAAAGGAAGTGACCTTCAAGACCGTCATAGATTCCCGGGAGTGTGCTAAATGCCGAAAGTTGTTACAACAAAGCATACATCTACTGTTATGCATTTGTTGCCCTGTTCCTGTGCTACAAGTCGATATCATTTTTTTATAGGTGGCCTAAATATTGTGGCCGCAACGTCTGTCAATCTAAGGTGTGCACGTTTACGATTACGTTAACAAAATGACACTATCCGCTAACGTTATTGGGTCTTATCGTTTTCTCCGTTTTTTCAAAAATACCGGCGAGTTTATCGGCTGAGCACAACTTTAGTGTTGTTAGTGAGTTGCCCTGGCAGTATGCTAACTTTCTGCAGCTATTTTTTGGGGGTCGCATGCATAGTTTGTCCACAATTCATTAAAAGGAAGTGACCTTCAAGACCGTCATAGATTCCCGGGAGTGTGCTAAATGCCGAAAGTTGTTACAACAAAGCATACATCTACTGTTATGCATTTGTTGCCCTGTTCCTGTGCTACAAGTCGATATCATTTTTTTATAGGTGGCCTAAATATTGTGGCCGCAACGTCTGTCAATCTAAGGTGTGCACGTTTACGATTACGTTAACAAAATGACACTATCCGCTAACGTTATTGGGTCTTATCGTTTTCTCCGTTTTTTCAAAAATACCGGCGAGTTTATCGGCTGAGCACAACTTTAGTGTTGTTAGTGAGTTGCCCTGGCAGTATGCTAACTTTCTGCAGCTATTTTTTGGGGGTCGCATGCATAGTTTGTCCACAATTCATTAAAAGGAAGTGACCTTCAAGACCGTCATAGATTCCCGGGAGTGTGCTAAATGCCGAAAGTTGTTACAACAAAGCATACATCTACTGTTATGCATTTGTTGCCCTGTTCCTGTGCTACAAGTCGATATCATTTTTTTATAGGTGGCCTAAATATTGTGGCCGCAACGTCTGTCAATCTAAGGTGTGCACGTTTACGATTACGTTAACAAAATGACACTATCCGCTAACGTTATTGGGTCTTATCGTTTTCTCCGTTTTTTCAAAAATACCGGCGAGTTTATCGGCTGAGCACAACTTTAGTGTTGTTAGTGAGTTGCCCTGGCAGTATGCTAACTTTCTGCAGCTATTTTTTGGGGGTCGCATGCATAGTTTGTCCACAATTCATTAAAAGGAAGTGACCTTCAAGACCGTCATAGATTCCCGGGAGTGTGCTAAATGCCGAAAGTTGTTACAACAAAGCATACATCTACTGTTATGCATTTGTTGCCCTGTTCCTGTGCTACAAGTCGATATCATTTTTTTATAGGTGGCCTAAATATTGTGGCCGCAACGTCTGTCAATCTAAGGTGTGCACGTTTACGATTACGTTAACAAAATGACACTATCCGCTAACGTTATTGGGTCTTATCGTTTTCTCCGTTTTTTCAAAAATACCGGCGAGTTTATCGGCTGAGCACAACTTTAGTGTTGTTAGTGAGTTGCCCTGGCAGTATGCTAACTTTCTGCAGCTATTTTTTGGGGGTCGCATGCATAGTTTGTCCACAATTCATTAAAAGGAAGTGACCTTCAAGACCGTCATAGATTCCCGGGAGTGTGCTAAATGCCGAAAGTTGTTACAACAAAGCATACATCTACTGTTATGCATTTGTTGCCCTGTTCCTGTGCTACAAGTCGATATCATTTTTTTATAGGTGGCCTAAATATTGTGGCCGCAACGTCTGTCAATCTAAGGTGTGCACGTTTACGATTACGTTAACAAAATGACACTATCCGCTAACGTTATTGGGTCTTATCGTTTTCTCCGTTTTTTCAAAAATACCGGCGAGTTTATCGGCTGAGCACAACTTTAGTGTTGTTAGTGAGTTGCCCTGGCAGTATGCTAACTTTCTGCAGCTATTTTTTGGGGGTCGCATGCATAGTTTGTCCACAATTCATTAAAAGGAAGTGACCTTCAAGACCGTCATAGATTCCCGGGAGTGTGCTAAATGCCGAAAGTTGTTACAACAAAGCATACATCTACTGTTATGCATTTGTTGCCCTGTTCCTGTGCTACAAGTCGATATCATTTTTTTATAGGTGGCCTAAATATTGTGGCCGCAACGTCTGTCAATCTAAGGTGTGCACGTTTACGATTACGTTAACAAAATGACACTATCCGCTAACGTTATTGGGTCTTATCGTTTTCTCCGTTTTTTCAAAAATACCGGCGAGTTTATCGGCTGAGCACAACTTTAGTGTTGTTAGTGAGTTGCCCTGGCAGTATGCTAACTTTCTGCAGCTATTTTTTGGGGGTCGCATGCATAGTTTGTCCACAATTCATTAAAAGGAAGTGACCTTCAAGACCGTCATAGATTCCCGGGAGTGTGCTAAATGCCGAAAGTTGTTACAACAAAGCATACATCTACTGTTATGCATTTGTTGCCCTGTTCCTGTGCTACAAGTCGATATCATTTTTTTATAGGTGGCCTAAATATTGTGGCCGCAACGTCTGTCAATCTAAGGTGTGCACGTTTACGATTACGTTAACAAAATGACACTATCCGCTAACGTTATTGGGTCTTATCGTTTTCTCCGTTTTTTCAAAAATACCGGCGAGTTTATCGGCTGAGCACAACTTTAGTGTTGTTAGTGAGTTGCCCTGGCAGTATGCTAACTTTCTGCAGCTATTTGTTGGGGGTCGCATGCATAGTTTGTCCACAATTCATTAAAAGGAAGTGACCTTCAAGACCGTCATAGATTCCCGGGAGTGTGCTAAATGCCGAAAGTTGTTACAACAAAGCATACATCTACTGTTATGCATTTGTTGCCCTGTTCCTGTGCTACAAGTCGATATCATTTTTTTATAGGTGGCCTAAATATTGTGGCCGCAACGTCTGTCAATCTAAGGTGTGCACGTTTACGATTACGTTAACAAAATGACACTATCCGCTAACGTTATTGGGTCTTATCGTTTTCTCCGTTTTTTCAAAAATACCGGCGAGTTTATCGGCTGAGCACAACTTTAGTGTTGTTAGTGAGTTGCCCTGGCAGTATGCTAACTTTCTGCAGCTATTTTTTGGGGGTCGCATGCATAGTTTGTCCACAATTCATTAAAAGGAAGTGACCTTCAAGACCGTCATAGATTCCCGGGAGTGTGCTAAATGCCGAAAGTTGTTACAACAAAGCATACATCTACTGTTATGCATTTGTTGCCCTGTTCCTGTGCTACAAGTCGATATCATTTTTTTATAGGTGGCCTAAATATTGTGGCCGCAACGTCTGTCAATCTAAGGTGTGCACGTTTACGATTACGTTAACAAAATGACACTATCCGCTAACGTTATTGGGTCTTATCGTTTTCTCCGTTTTTTCAAAAATACCGGCGAGTTTATCGGCTGAGCACAACTTTAGTGTTGTTAGTGAGTTGCCCTGGCAGTATGCTAACTTTCTGCAGCTATTTGTTGGGGGTCGCATGCATAGTTTGTCCACAATTCATTAAAAGGAAGTGACCTTCAAGACCGTCATAGATTCCCGGGAGTGTGCTAAATGCCGAAAGTTGTTACAACAAAGCATACATCTACTGTTATGCATTTGTTGCCCTGTTCCTGTGCTACAAGTCGATATCATTTTTTTATAGGTGGCCTAAATATTGTGGCCGCAACGTCTGTCAATCTAAGGTGTGCACGTTTACGATTACGTTAACAAAATGACACTATCCGCTAACGTTATTGGGTCTTATCGTTTTCTCCGTTTTTTCAAAAATACCGGCGAGTTTATCGGCTGAGCACAACTTTAGTGTTGTTAGTGAGTTGCCCTGGCAGTATGCTAACTTTCTGCAGCTATTTTTTGGGGGTCGCATGCATAGTTTGTCCACAATTCATTAAAAGGAAGTGACCTTCAAGACCGTCATAGATTCCCGGGAGTGTGCTAAATGCCGAAAGTTGTTACAACAAAGCATACATCTACTGTTATGCATTTGTTGCCCTGTTCCTGTGCTACAAGTCGATATCATTTTTTTATAGGTGGCCTAAATATTGTGGCCGCAACGTCTGTCAATCTAAGGTGTGCACGTTTACGATTACGTTAACAAAATGACACTATCCGCTAACGTTATTGGGTCTTATCGTTTTCTCCGTTT
This sequence comes from Mytilus galloprovincialis, assembly GCF_965363235.1. Classification (NCBI taxonomy): domain Eukaryota; kingdom Metazoa; phylum Mollusca; class Bivalvia; order Mytilida; family Mytilidae; genus Mytilus; species Mytilus galloprovincialis. Next base: position 88,490,834 of record NC_134847.1, read on the forward strand.
TTTCAAAAATACCGGCGAGTTTATCGGCTGAGCACAACTTTAGTGTTGTTAGTGAGTTGCCCTGGCAGTATGCTAACTTTCTGCAGCTATTTTTTGGGGGTCGCATGCATAGTTTGTCCACAATTCATTAAAAGGAAGTGACCTTCAAGACCGTCATAGATTCCCGGGAGTGTGCTAAATGCCGAAAGTTGTTACAACAAAGCATACATCTACTGTTATGCATTTGTTGCCCTGTTCCTGTGCTACAAGTCGATATCATTTTTTTATAGGTGGCCTAAATATTGTGGCCGCAACGTCTGTCAATCTAAGGTGTGCACGTTTACGATTACGTTAACAAAATGACACTATCCGCTAACGTTATTGGGTCTTATCGTTTTCTCCGTTTTTTCAAAAATACCGGCGAGTTTATCGGCTGAGCACAACTTTAGTGTTGTTAGTGAGTTGCCCTGGCAGTATGCTAACTTTCTGCAGCTATTTGTTGGGGGTCGCATGCATAGTTTGTCCACAATTCATTAAAAGGAAGTGACCTTCAAGACCGTCATAGATTCCCGGGAGTGTGCTAAATGCCGAAAGTTGTTACAACAAAGCATACATCTACTGTTATGCATTTGTTGCCCTGTTCCTGTGCTACAAGTCGATATCATTTTTTTATAGGTGGCCTAAATATTGTGGCCGCAACGTCTGTCAATCTAAGGTGTGCACGTTTACGATTACGTTAACAAAATGACACTATCCGCTAACGTTATTGGGTCTTATCGTTTTCTCCGTTTTTTCAAAAATACCGGCGAGTTTATCGGCTGAGCACAACTTTAGTGTTGTTAGTGAGTTGCCCTGGCAGTATGCTAACTTTCTGCAGCTATTTTTTGGGGGTCGCATGCATAGTTTGTCCACAATTCATTAAAAGGAAGTGACCTTCAAGACCGTCATAGATTCCCGGGAGTGTGCTAAATGCCGAAAGTTGTTACAACAAAGCATACATCTACTGTTATGCATTTGTTGCCCTGTTCCTGTGCTACAAGTCGATATCATTTTTTTATAGGTGGCCTAAATATTGTGGCCGCAACGTCTGTCAATCTAAGGTGTGCACGTTTACGATTACGTTAACAAAATGACACTATCCGCTAACGTTATTGGGTCTTATCGTTTTCTCCGTTTTTTCAAAAATACCGGCGAGTTTATCGGCTGAGCACAACTTTAGTGTTGTTAGTGAGTTGCCCTGGCAGTATGCTAACTTTCTGCAGCTATTTTTTGGGGGTCGCATGCATAGTTTGTCCACAATTCATTAAAAGGAAGTGACCTTCAAGACCGTCATAGATTCCCGGGAGTGTGCTAAATGCCGAAAGTTGTTACAACAAAGCATACATCTACTGTTATGCATTTGTTGCCCTGTTCCTGTGCTACAAGTCGATATCATTTTTTTATAGGTGGCCTAAATATTGTGGCCGCAACGTCTGTCAATCTAAGGTGTGCACGTTTACGATTACGTTAACAAAATGACACTATCCGCTAACGTTATTGGGTCTTATCGTTTTCTCCGTTTTTTCAAAAATACCGGCGAGTTTATCGGCTGAGCACAACTTTAGTGTTGTTAGTGAGTTGCCCTGGCAGTATGCTAACTTTCTGCAGCTATTTTTTGGGGGTCGCATGCATAGTTTGTCCACAATTCATTAAAAGGAAGTGACCTTCAAGACCGTCATAGATTCCCGGGAGTGTGCTAAATGCCGAAAGTTGTTACAACAAAGCATACATCTACTGTTATGCATTTGTTGCCCTGTTCCTGTGCTACAAGTCGATATCATTTTTTTATAGGTGGCCTAAATATTGTGGCCGCAACGTCTGTCAATCTAAGGTGTGCACGTTTACGATTACGTTAACAAAATGACACTATCCGCTAACGTTATTGGGTCTTATCGTTTTCTCCGTTTTTTCAAAAATACCGGCGAGTTTATCGGCTGAGCACAACTTTAGTGTTGTTAGTGAGTTGCCCTGGCAGTATGCTAACTTTCTGCAGCTATTTTTTGGGGGTCGCATGCATAGTTTGTCCACAATTCATTAAAAGGAAGTGACCTTCAAGACCGTCATAGATTCCCGGGAGTGTGCTAAATGCCGAAAGTTGTTACAACAAAGCATACATCTACTGTTATGCATTTGTTGCCCTGTTCCTGTGCTACAAGTCGATATCATTTTTTTATAGGTGGCCTAAATATTGTGGCCGCAACGTCTGTCAATCTAAGGTGTGCACGTTTACGATTACGTTAACAAAATGACACTATCCGCTAACGTTATTGGGTCTTATCGTTTTCTCCGTTTTTTCAAAAATACCGGCGAGTTTATCGGCTGAGCACAACTTTAGTGTTGTTAGTGAGTTGCCCTGGCAGTATGCTAACTTTCTGCAGCTATTTTTTGGGGGTCGCATGCATAGTTTGTCCACAATTCATTAAAAGGAAGTGACCTTCAAGACCGTCATAGATTCCCGGGAGTGTGCTAAATGCCGAAAGTTGTTACAACAAAGCATACATCTACTGTTATGCATTTGTTGCCCTGTTCCTGTGCTACAAGTCGATATCATTTTTTTATAGGTGGCCTAAATATTGTGGCCGCAACGTCTGTCAATCTAAGGTGTGCACGTTTACGATTACGTTAACAAAATGACACTATCCATCTTTTTTTTTTTTTTTTTTTTTTCCAAGTAAATATCTTTTATTACAAATCTGCTGTTTTAACAATTTACTCGGATTACACCGTTAGCCCGAGTATCCCTGTAATTAGTTACTGAATTTCCAGGGAAAAGTTCAGTAAAGTATACTAAAGTATAAAAGTGTTAATTATATTATAACATATACATTCTTTTAAATACAGTGTATACATATTAAGAATGAAATTTCATAGTATAAATCACGTGTTTACGGAACATCAATTTGCCTTCCGAATTTGTATTCATTTTCCCATTTTTATAATCTTTGACCCAGTTATTTGTACTTGACCTTTTGTGCTGGATTAGTTTCAAATCATTGTCCGATAGCTAGTGCAAAAGTAAGCACACGTTTGTTGTGAAAATAAATTGTTGGATTAGATAAAACTTGTTTGGTAAGGGTTTTATACTACTGGTTAACAATTTTGTCATAAAAACAAAATAAATGTATCTAAAGTGAAAAAGATAAAATGTTTCTGGAAATATAATAGAAAGAATAAAGGTTTTATACCAACATACACACAATTGCTTGATGATATTTGGTGTAAAACAAATCAGTGTTGAATTATAATCATTTTAGTTTTTAAATAGTATAATAAATAAAGTGTCTTGTTTAGTTTGTCTATACATACAAAAAATGAAAAACCAACAACTACAACATACATGTATAATATAAAGTCTAGCATAGCTATTCATTTTCACACAAAATACATGTACAATATAACGTCCAGCATAGCTTTTAATTTTCACACCACACAATGGTATACATTTCAATTACATATATTTTTGAATATTTTTTAGCATCTTACTTATTGTTTTATTTCTATACTCCATCGGATAATATCTTTATTTATATTCTTGTTTAAATATTTCATCAACATTAACTTGATTTATCTTATTATTTGAGATACAATTGCATTTATGTATAGTGAATAAGATGACTGTCAAGAGATAATTAATATCATTTAATGAGTCCTCTTCTATTTTATATCCTACTACTAAGTGTTTTAAAGTAACTATATGCTCACCAATATGAAGCTTATTTAATAGAATACAAATTTTATTCCAAAAAACCTTAAAATAAGTACATTCCATGAATTTGTATTGATAAGTATCTGGTACCCCATACACGGAACACAAATTGGTGTTCTTAATTTTCCATGTGAAAAGATGTGAACCTACAGGTAATATATAATGTAATAATTTCCATCGAACCATTTTTAATTTATTGTCTTCTAAATAATTAAAAATAAAATTTAATGTGTATTTAATTTTTGGTTGAATTTTATCTCTTTTTAGTTCTTTCCGCCATTTTGTAAACCCTATAGGAATATCTTTACTTACATTTGATAGGATTACATAAATATCTTTATTATTAATTGTTTGTAAATCATATATAATTGCGCCTTGTTTTAAAAATAGTTGTTTTTTACACTTAACAATAGTTTTTGATGAGTTCTGTTTTTGTAATATATCTTTCCAATGATTTGGTATACTCTTTCTTATTTGTAATATTTCTGCAATCCAATTTCTTTTACATTTTAACTTAATAAGTATTTTTTCTTTTGATATTCTACCTTTGTCATCAATTATGTCATTTACATAGATTATGTTGTCTTTTATCCAATGATTAAAAACTTAACTGTGCCCATTAACCTTTATGTATTTGTTACCCCATATAATTTGTTGTCTAATGGTTCTAAAGTTTTCTGGTTTATTAGTGTGACCACCGCCATATT
>NC_134847.1:91357864-91363364 GCF_965363235.1 Mytilus galloprovincialis
TGAAGGTACGCGGTCGGCCTGCTAGCTAGCCGTCTACCACGGGTAAAGGTACGTGGACGGCCTGCTAGCGGGCTACCACGGGTAAAAGTAAGCGGACGGCCTGCTAGCGGGCTACCGCGGGTCTCGACGGCGGGGAAGGTACGCGGTCGGCCTGCTAGCGGGCTACCGCGGGTAAAGGTACGCGGTCGGCCTGCTAGCGGGCTACCGCGGGTAAAGGTACGCGGACGGCCTGCTAGCGGGCTACCACGGGTAAAAGTACGCGGTCGGCCTGCTAGCGGGCTACCACGGGTAAAGGTACGTGGACGGCCTGCTAGCGGGCTACCACGGGTAAAGGTAAGCTGGCGGCCTGCTAGCGGGCTACCGCGGGTCTCGACGGCGGGGAAGGTACGCGGTCGGCCTGCTAGCGGGGCTACCACGGGTAAAGGTAAGCTGGCGGCCTGCTAGCGGGCTACCGCGGGTCTCGACGGCGGGGAAGGTACGCGGTCGGCTGCTAGCGGGCTATCACGGGTAAAGGTACGTGGACGGCCTGCTAGCGGGCTACCACGGGTAAAGGTACGTGGACGGCCTGCTAGCGGGCTAGCGCGGGTCTCGACGGCGGGGAAGGTACGCGATCGGCCTGCTAGCGGGCTACCACGGGTAAAGGTACGTGGACGGCCTGCTAGCGGGCTAGCGCGGGTCTCGACGGCGGGGAAGGTACGCGATCGGCCTGCTAGCGGGCTATCACGGGTAAAGGTACGTGGACGGCCTGCTAGCGGGCTAGCGCGGGTCTCGACGGCGGGGAAGGTACGCGATCGGCCTGCTAGCGGGCTATCACGGGTAAAGGTACGTGGACGGCCTGCTAGCGGGCTAGCGCGGGTCTCGACGGCGGGGAAGGTACGCGATCGGCCTGCTAGCGGGCTACCACGGGTAAAGGTACGTGGACGGCCTGCTAGCGGGCTAGCGCGGGTCTCGACGGCGGGGAAGGTACGCGATCGGCCTGCTAGCGGGCTACCACGGGTAAAGGTACGTGGACGGCCTGCTAGCGGGCTACCGCGGGTCTCGACGGCGGGGAAGGTACGCGGTCGGCCTGCTAGCGGGCTATCACGGGTAAAGGTACGTGGACGGCCTGCTAGCGGGCTAGCGCGGGTCTCGACGGCGGGGAAGGTACGCGATCGGCCTGCTAGCGGGCTACCACGGGTAAAGGTACGTGGACGGCCTGCTAGCGGGCTAGCGCGGGTCTCGACGGCGGGGAAGGTACGCGATCGGCCTGCTAGCGGGCTACCACGGGTAAAGGTACGTGGACGGCCTGCTAGCGGGCTACCGCGGGTCTCGACGGCGGGGAAGGTACGCGGTCGGCCTGCTAGCGGGCTATCACGGGTAAAGGTACGTGGACGGCCTGCTAGCGGGCTACCACGGGTAAAGGTACGTGGACGGCCTGCTAGCGGGCTAGCGCGGGTCTCGACGGCGGGAAGGTACGCGATCGGCCTGCTAGCGGCTACCACGGGTAAAGGTACGTGGACGGCCTGCTAGCGGGCTAGCGCGGGTCTCGACGGCGGGGAAGGTACGCGATCGGCCTGCTAGCGGGCTACCACGGGTAAAGGTACGTGGACGGCCTGCTAGCGGGCTAGCGCGGGTCTCGACGGCCGGGAAGGTACGTGGTCGGCCTGCTAGCGGGCTACCACGGGTAAAGGTACGTGGACGGCCTGCTAGCGGGCTACCACGGGTAAAAGTAAGCGGACGGCCTGCTTGCGGGCTCGACGGCGGGGAAGGGTACGCGGTCGGCCTGCTAGCGGGTCTACCGCGGGTAAAAGGTACGTGGACGGCCTGCTAGCGGGCTACCACGGGTAAAGGTAAGCTGGCGGCCTGCTAGCGGACTACCGCGGGTCTCGACGGCGGGGAAGGTACGCGGTCGGCCTGCTAGCGGGCTACCACGGGTGAAGGGTACTCGGACGGCCTTGCTAGCGGGCTACCGCGGGTCTCGACGGCCGGGAAGGTACGTGGTCGGCCTGCTAGCGGGCTACCGCGGGTAAAGGTACGTGGACGGCCTGCTAGCGGGCTACCACGGGTAAAAGTAAGCGGACGGCTGGCTACCACGGGTCTCGACCGCGGGGAAAGGTACGTGGTCGACCCGCTAGCGGGCTACCGCGGGTAAAAGGTACTCGGACGGCCTGCTAGCGGGCTACCACGGCTCTCGACGACAGGGAAGGTACGTGGTCGACCTGCTAGCGGACTACCACGGGTAAAAGGTACGTGGTCGACCTGCTAGCGGACTACCACGGGTAAAAGGTACGTGGTCGGCCTGCTAGCGGGCTACCACGGGTAAAAGGTACGTGGTCGGCCCGCTAGCGGGCTACCACGGGGAAAGGTACGTGGCAGGCCGACCACGTACCTTTACCCGCGGTCGAGACCCGAGGGTAGCCCGCTAGCAGGCTTACCACGTACCTCTCCCCGCGGTACCCCGCTAGCAGGCCGACCACGTTACCTTTACCCACTCTTTCAAACCGGCTTGCGACGGTCTGAGGCGTGGTTTAACCGGCAAATTATTTTAATATATAGGCTTACGTGCTTTAATATAACTGCAAGGCGCTTGACATGGCACTGTGGCGTTTACTCCGGCACAAAGGCCCTTCGAATGGCAGGGAGGACCTTCGAATGGAGACCAAGTGGCCACAGAGAGGTATTGTGCCCATTATAAGGGCCACCGTGCCGTTATAAGCTCCAGAGACAAGCCGTACAGCTTGTCTCTGGGACCTTATATGGTCCGCGTTGGAGCATATATGGTCCGGGCTGGACCATATATGAACCAAACCTCTCTCTGACGCGACTTGGTGGACCATCGAAGGTCCAACGGATCTCTCTCTCTGTGGACCATATAAGGTGCACGGTGGGCCTTAAATGGTCCAGCGGGACTCTAGCGGGTCTCGATAACTACTTAGGGTTAGGGTTAGGGTTAGGGTTAGGGTTAGGGTTAGGGTTAGGGTTAGGGTTAGGGTTAGGGTTAGGGTTAGGGTTAGGGTTAGGGCTAGGGTTAGGGTTAGGGCTAGGGTTAGGGTTAGGGCTACGGTTAGGGTTAGGGTTAGGGTTAGGGTTAGGGTTAGGGTTAGGGTTAGGGTTAGGGTTAGGGTTAGGGCTAGGGTTAGGGTTAGGGCTAGGGTTAGGGTTAGGGCTACGGTTAGGGTTAGGGTTAGGGTTAGGGTTAGGGTTAGGGTTAGGGTTAGGGTTAGGGTTAGGGTTAGGGTTAGGGTTAGGGTTAGGGTTACGGCTAGGCTTAGGGCTAGGCTTAGCACCCACTGTAACCCTAGCTTATGTCCTGAGACAACCCTAGTTCAAACCTTCGCGAAGGTGTCGGACGCAAGCACACGGCCGATCAAGAGGGTGTACGATGCCTGCCTTCGTTACCTGAAATTTTATCGTATCATGGAGCGACCTGCTGTAATATTCTTACGTGCGGCTTCCCGATGACAAAAAATTGTTAAGACATACTTTTTGACTGGGGTATAGTTGGCCGGCCTTCGATGGTCGAGACACTTACGTTCGGCTTCCCGATGAAAAAATTCCCAAGGGTCAACATTTTTTACCGACGATAAAGTGGGCCGAGAGACCCGCGGTACTCCGCCCGCATCTAACGTGCGACACCTCGATGAAAATTTCACCCTCGTAAAAATTTTTTACCGAGGGTATAGTTTGCCGGCCTCGATGGTCGAGAGACCCGCGGTAGCCCGGCCGCGTCTAACGTGCGACACCTCGATGAAAATTTCACCCTCGTAAAATTTTTTTACCGAGGGTATAGTTTGCCGGCCTCGATGGTCGAGAGACCCGCGGTAGCCCGGCCGCGTCTAACGTGCGACACCTCGATGAAAATTTCACCCTCGTAAAAAAATTTTACCGAGGGTATAGTTTGCCGGCCTCGATGGTCGAGAGACCCGCGGTAGCCCGTCCGCGTCTAACGTGCGACACCTCGATGAAAATTTCACCCTCGTAAAAAAATTTTACCGAGGGTATAGTTTGCCGGCCTCGATGGTCGAGAGACCCGCGGTAGCCCGTCCGCGTCTAACGTGCGACACCTCGATGAAAATTTCACCCTCGTAAAAAATTTTTACCGAGGGTATAGTTTGCCGGCCTCGATGGTCGAGAGACCCGCGGTAGCCCGTCCGCGTCTAACGTGCGACACCTCGATGAAAATTTCACCCTCGTAAAAAATTTTTACCGAGGGTATAGTTTGCCGGCCTCGATGGTCGAGAGACCCGCGGTAGCCCGTCCGCGTCTAACGTGCGACACCTCGATGAAAATTTCACCCTCGTAAAAAATTTTTACCGAGGGTATAGTTTGCCGGCCTCGATGGTCGAGAGACCCGCGGTAGCCCGTCCGCGTCTAACGTGCGACACCTCGATGAAAATTTCACCCTCGTAAAAAATTTTTACCGAGGGTATAGTTTGCCGGCCTCGATGGTCGAGAGACCCGCGGTAGCCCGTCCGCGTCTAACGTGCGACACCTCGATGAAAATTTCACCCTCGTAAAAAATTTTTACCGAGGGTATAGTTTGCCGGCCTCGATGGTCGAGAGACCCGCGGTAGCCCGTCCGCGTCTAACGTGCGACACCTCGATGAAAATTTCACCCTCGTAAAAATTTTTTACCGAGGGTATAGTTTGCCGGCCTCGATGGTCGAGAGACCCGCGGTAGCCCGTCCGCGTCTAACGTGCGACACCTCGATGAAAATTTCACCCTCGTAAAAATTTTTTACCGAGGGTATAGTTTGCCGGCCTCGATGGTCGAGAGACCCGCGGTAGCCCGTCCGCGTCTAACGTGCGACACCTCGATGAAAATTTCACCCTCGTAAAAAATTTTTACCGAGGGTATAGTTTGCCGGCCTCGATGGTCGAGAGACCCGCGGTAGCCCGTCCGCGTCTAACGTGCGACACCTCGATGAAAATTTCACCCTCGTAAAAAATTTTTACCGAGGGTATAGTTTGCCGGCCTCGATGGTCGAGAGACCCGCGGTAGCCCGTCCGCGTCTAACGTGCGACACCTCGATGAAAATTTCACCCTCGTAAAAAATTTTTACCGAGGGTATAGTTTGCCGGCCTCGATGGTCGAGAGACCCGCGGTAGCCCGTCCGCGTCTAACGTGCGACACCTCGATGAAAATTTCACCCTCGTAAAAAATTTTTTACCGAGGGTATAGTTTGCCGGCCTCGATGGTCGAGAGACCCGCGGTAGCCCGTCCGCGTCTAACGTGCGACACCTCGATGAAAATTTCACCCTCGTAAAAAATTTTTACCGAGGGTATAGTTTGCCGGCCTCGATGGTCGAGAGACCCGCGGTAGCCCGTCCGCGTCTAACGTGCGACACCTCGATGAAAATTTCACCCTCGTAAAAATTTTTTACCGAGGGTATAGTTTGCCGGCCTCGATGGTCGAGAGACCCGCGGTAGCCCGTCCGCGTCTAACGTGCGACACCTCGATGAAAATTTCACCCTCGTAAAATTTTTTACCGAGGGTATACGCTCTAACGTGCGACACCT